>NC_135549.1:22609841-22682341 GCF_964340395.1 Glandiceps talaboti
CAATTCAATTCAATTCAATTCAATTCAATTCAATTCAATTCAATTCAATTCAAAACCTTTATTGACCATTAGATTAAAACATATAATAGAAAATTTGGCATCTCAGAAATCCCAATATACAAATAAAAACGCTATCAGACAAACAGACAACATACAACCAAACAGACAAAATGTACAACAATACTACGTGGGTCTATAAAAATATATATATATGCAAGATATATATGCAAGACTAAATCCTAAACGCGATCACAATTGCAACCTGTTAGATCAATAATTCAATGTAGGATAAAAAAAATCATTTTAGTTTGGAGGTTGAGTTGAACTAATAAATGTGTTTTATACCCCTAAATACATGTACAAATATTTCAATTGTCTGAAGTCACGCATGCGTCGTGACCGTCAGAAAACATTGACAAAGCCATGGTGGATACCTAGCGAAAGCTTTGATGAACTACTTAATTGAAAATTTTGGTGTAATACGAATTTAAATTAATGAACTTAGTCAACATTTTCAATGAAATTAATGTATACGTATTGTTGGTTGTCTGATTGACAAATAGTACTCTTTGTTATAGTTAATGAAGTCTTAAAAATTCAAATCAAATGAAATTGTCATAAATATAAAGACAATTAAAGTACGTGTGTTCTTTCGGGTTTTTTTGTATAAAAATGTATCATGCTTGATGTTTGATTAGTTCCACTCCTTGCCAGCCTCGCGTTCTGCGCAACGCCCCACTAGCTGATTAGTGTTTAAATTGTTTAAAGTAACCCTGTAAGTTAGTGTAAACTTGAAGAGTTGAATCGAATATTAGCAATTTTACAAAAATCAGACTGGAAAATTTCAAAAATATAAATGTAATGTTTGTTGTTCAAAACAGTTGGGTTGAACCGACTTGGAGAGTGTACTTGGCACCTGGGTTTTGGTAGTAGTTTATGTATATCAATTAACTCACCTTTGGAATGTTGGGATTGTTACCACTTTTATCCGTTGTATCTATTTTATATATGTCCATTTGGGTTTGGTAGTAGTTTATGTATATCAATAAACTCACCTTTGGAATGTTGGGATTGTTATCACTTTTATCCGTTGTATCTATTTTATATATGTCCATTTTTATTTTAGATAGTAACCTAGTTACGAACTGATGGAGAATGCGAATGAATTCATTTTATTTTACATTTATTCAGGAACTATGTGTTGTGACGCTAGTTAATTTTAGTTGTGTGGCAAACAGATGTCTCTTTTTTTCATGATACCAGACTATATGTTAGATCGTGGGGAATATCCTGTACCTACATGTGCATACGTATGTCTTCTTGTTGTTCTTATATGTTTGGTGTTTTTTGGAAAGCTGTAGATAGGTTTTACTGCCGTTTTGTGATGTCTTAGGGACGTACGTATTCAACCCAAAATAAGAATGAGCCCTCAAGATAGCTTTCCTCGTCAGGGAAATAATAGTGAAAATTAGTGCATTGTTAGAATCTAAAAAACAGACAAAATACGTATTTTTTTAAAATACAATCTCCAGTATCCAAAATAACAGTTTTGTGTATTCTATACTTTAGTATGAAAGTTCAGTGTACAGTTTATTGTAACACTTACAGAAGAAGTCACCAAGTTTGAAAATTCTAGTTAGGTTATGTTTCCAATATTTATAAGACAAAACTATGTTTCTACTCGCCTATGACGAAAGCATATCCGTCGTGCTGACAACGAGCATTGGCATTTTTCCCCTTTTTAATTTAAACTTTAACCAATATAGTTTGAACCTGATATTATCCGACACAGGATATCGTTGATTTAATACGTTACTAATATTATTCCTTGGTGATATTTTTTCAAGTAACTATATTTCTTTTCGATGACCCTGCTTGACACGAGCTATGAAATGTATGACTTGTTATTCTAATTTCAATAAATGGACTTCAACAAATATTCCAATTGTGTGTGTGTGTGTGCGTGTGCGTATGTGTGTGTATGTGTGTGTGTGTGTGTGTGTTTGTGTGTGTGTGTGTGTGTGTGTGTGTGTGTATAATAATAATAATAATAATAATTCTTTATTGTATCTTTATCCAAATCTGGACATCAGATCTATTCACAATAAAGAGGGAAAATAACCTTACAATAACAATACAGAGAAAAACAAAGAAAATACACCTTAGCAGGTGTCAAAAACGACTCATGTTTAAAATATTTATGTATTTTTTTTTTCGAGGCAGCTGACAGTGCACCGCTCTCTAAGTTTGAAGCATGTGTATGTGTATTTAGCCACTTCTTTAATTATATTCTCATTTTTACTGTTCATTATATTAAGGAATTTTTCTGTGTCTGACAGATCTGGGGGCCATATTTTAAAGTGTGCTAATATTGATTTCCTTTCATCCGTGAACATTTTACAGTTTAAGATAAAGTGTTGCTCATCTTCAATTTCATTGGTTTGGCACATGGGGCATGTTCTACTGGCTATGTCTTGTTTATTGTGTCTACCTGTTTCTATTTTTAGTTTGTGTGAACTTATCCTTAGTTTTGTCAGAGCAGATCTATGGAGAGGATTTTTTATAATGCTTAAATATTTCTCACAAGTAGTATCTTTTTTTATTTGTCTATACGTACGGAGTTTATTTTTATGGTTTTGTCCTTTGTTATCATTGTATAATATGTCTATGGATTGTCTGTCATACAGTTCTTTTAGTTTCTCTTTGACTATATTAATTAATTTAGAATCACCTTCTGTAGCTATTTCTGTCCATTCACCCTCCATATTTATTAATTTTAAGATCTGCTTGATACCTGTTACCCAGTTTTGTATCCCCACCCTCTCCATTTCTATACCCAGTTTGAATGCTTCATTTACAATATATGTGCGTGTGCGTGCGTGCTTGCGCTTGTTCAATGAAAACTGTACCTTAGGGATCTAAAATAGAAACGGTTGCTAAATTAAGACACCCTTGATACCAGACTTTGTCAATGTTGTTTGACGTTGATTTTTCAAGTAAGAAGCCATGATAAAATATAGAAATTAAATATACATGTACAAAATAAATACCCAATCCTTATCCATATTTATAACTGTAAGTGGTCCCTGACAATCTGTCCACTTCAACTATAGTAATCATTGTTATTGATTTTATTGTTGACATGAATAAATATAACAGTAGTCACGATGAAACACAAAGTATAGTATAACTAGATGTATTTGACGATGGAGGTTTTTTCTGGATGAGATACATATTCGAGGGATACAGCCAACCTTTTTGAAGGCCTAAGGCTGGGGTCAGAAATTACGGCAGGGGGCTAGGGAGAAATTATTTTGGTCAAAAAAAATTTGTAGCCCCTCCTTCGCGCTCAAAAAATCTCATGCCCCCCCCCCGAAATGAACTCAAGAATTTTCGTAGCCCCCCCCCCCTCCATGCTACATATATTTAAATGTATAATTTTACTATACACTCCCCCCCCCCCCCCGCTCCACTTCAGAGATGGTACATTATACTGGAAATCAACTTCAGCGTCCATACATAACAATGAGAGATTTCTTTACAAAATAGATGTTGGCTTTGCGAAACAGATCTCACATTGGGCTGTATTTGCAAATACTTAGCCAGCAGGGTTTTCTCTGTAAACGACCGCTCCTGGAGTTTAATTTGGTCCAAATCATGAGCAAAATATTTCGGGGGCCCCATTTCAGACCATCAGAATTTTCATGCCCCCCCCCCTCTCTTTGAACTATCAATTCTTTTCATGCCCCCTCCCTCCCAATTTCTCCGTAGCCCCCCCCCCCCCCTCCCCTTTTCCGGGGGCGGTACCATTGGCCAGCTCTGGTAGGGGTGTGTGGCCAGTGCTGGAAACCCCAGACCCCATTTTAGACCCACTTTGCCCAAAAACCAATACCCTATTTTAGACCATTACAGGTTTTTTAAAAGCTGAAAGTGTACACAAAATACGTTTTCCATAAGGGCAACATTTTTTGGCAATTTAAAGGCAGTTATGATTTGGTAGAGGACAATGGGCTGCATTTTAGACCAAGCAAAATCGAAAAAAATGCAAAGTGGACCCTGTTGTTTTAGACTCTTCAGCTCGAAAAACACAGACCCCGTTTTAGACCAAAGGGCTAGAAAACGCACCCCAAAGGGCGGCACATATTCGTATACTCGAATAAGGGGGGTATAGTATTATTATATTCAAGACTATGAAGAGATGTACATGTACGTATAGGACACTTTTGTGTCGCCCGTGATGTACTGTCGGATCGACAAATTGGTTTTGATACAGCGCCCTCTTTAGGAGGACGCTAACTTAATCACGTGACAGCTTATAGACGTACGTAAGTACAACAACATACTTTGCTCAGCCAGCGACTCGTAACAATGCTATGTCATGTACATTTAACGTTTCGTGCAGACAGCTGAGTGGGACTTATAGAAAACCTAAGTAAAAAGGTAAGTTTACGACTGAACAACGTCTGATACATAGCAAGGTTGTAAATGTATTCAAAGTCTTGTTGAAGTCAACAGGAAAAAAAACGCTACCGTGTGTGTATGTCTCCATGGCGAGTCACTGCACTTACTGTCCGTTACCTCTTTCGTTTCTTTGATATCCCAATTCGTGGAAGAGCACGGTAAAATGATGACAGACAGAGATTCTGTGCAGTTCTACTTATCGACAATGCCACCATGTTCCTAAATAGAGTCAAATTTGCAAC
Source organism: Glandiceps talaboti (assembly GCF_964340395.1). Classification (NCBI taxonomy): domain Eukaryota; kingdom Metazoa; phylum Hemichordata; class Enteropneusta; family Spengelidae; genus Glandiceps; species Glandiceps talaboti. Next base: position 22,614,545 of record NC_135549.1, read on the forward strand.
TGTCAAGTTGTTTATATCAATAAATGCAAAGCAAGTAGTACGTGTAGTGTACGTAGTCTGCACAATGTCAGTACTACTACTAGTAGTATGTATGTGTACAAGTGTTCCTGTCTTCTCATCTGTAGTCTCTATCTCTCTCTGTGTGGACACCCCTTGTCTGTCTCCTCGTCAACTCGTGCGATGCTGACCGCTAGCTACGCCGTCAGTCAAGTCCAGAAATCGCTGTCTCAGTTTGCCACAGGTAATTTTGTATTCAATACCCGGAATGCTTTGTGCTTGTTTTCGGTGTAACCATGGAAATATTACATGGCGATATTATATCATTAGGGGTGAGGTGCTCAAAATTATCTCACATGCCTCTAACAATCAAGACATTACTGGGTAGTAAATGATAAATTACAATGGCCCAGTTTATGCATCTTTTGTATATTGAGGTCACTGTCACCAGTTTCAGTGTACAACAATGCTTGCTTGTATTGTGAACCACATTGTAGACATGCATGGTACTAAACACTATATGGCCATAAAAATTGCATTTGTCAGTTCGTAGAGTGTGGACTTTCATGTATTTTCAATGTCTTAGTCCATCAATACAGTATATTCACTACATTTCTATATAAACTGTGGTGCTTAGTCTCGACTTGGTTGCATGTGTAGGTTCGTCATTGGACATCCATAACTTCATCTTCATTTGATTTCATACAACTTGTATTCACAATAAATTATGACAGAAAGATAGTTAATTTGTAAATATATTGTAACATTGAAATTACACTCTTATTAGCTGAGGTGTGTATATTCTTTTTAACTGAATATAATCAACCAACATCAGATGCCTATCATTACAAAATCATGTACTTGCATTGATAGGTACATGTATGACAATAAACCAGAGAGAGTCTCTCCAATATCTATGAAAAAACAAGTATGGGTTTCCAAAAATATCTTGTCTTTAATAAAACTTTACAGACGTTTGCCTTAATTGTGTTCAATGCCAACATTGCAACATGTGTAAAATTCTAAACATATAAATATGTTGAAGACTCATCTGTGTAGATGGATGAATATAGTTACAAATAAATGTAAGAATTTTGTACTGCACCAAAATACTTGGATAGTCCATTCCTAGCTTTTAACCTGAGTCCTCAGGTCTTCTTCAGGGATGTGAATTCACACGTTGTTTACACGGGCGTGACTTTAAAATATTGTCTCAGACCATTGGTAAACAGAAGAGGTGGGGGTTGGTAAACAGAACAGAGATGGAGGTGCAGGTGCGTTACACTCGGGGCTGGTACCAGTGGCCAACTCTGGTAGGGGTGTGTGGCCAGTGCTGGAAACCCCAGGCCCCATTTCTAAAAGATGAAAGCTTAGACCTAAATTTTGTAGGTTTTGGGGCAATCGATGGGAATTGCAATTTGAAGAGGACAGTGGACCACATTTTAGACCAAGCAAAATAAAAAATAATGGAAAGTTTACCCCATTTTAGACTGTTCAACTTGAAAAAAAAAGACCCTGTTTTAGACCAAAAGGGCTAGAAAATGCATCCCAAAGGGCGGCACATATACGTACACTTCACAGTCACAGGTCGATATGATAAGAGAATACAGTATTATACATGTACATGTATTGTAGCAGGCTGCAAAATGTTGTTGAAATTTACGTTCCTAAAGTATGATTGATCATTGTCTTTAAGATACATTACATTTCCATAATGTACATTGCAAACCTTTTGATGATTATATTACACCTATGAAAGCACTGGACCATAAAATGGTATATTTAACTTGATTATCGTAATGTGTAATTAGTTAATAAATATTCACCATCAACTATTAAAATGTAGTCACATTTCTTTCATTATCTACTATTACTAGATATGAATATTTGTATGTGTACATGATTGGATATATTTCAAAAAGGATATCAGAATTGTTTTGTATTTTGCTACATATATACATTGTAGTGTACAATGTATATTAAATAATAATGTTGGTTTTTATATAGCTCTTTCCCACTATGTAGTCTTACAATTATTACCCTGGCATGGATCTATAATGACACAGCTTCCTCAAGTCCCTGGGGAGTATACAATCCATTGCAGCATTGATAAGGGCATAGGATATTCACATTGCAACCACCAGAGCACTACAAGTAGAAGTATGGTGATACATTTATTATCTCCCCCCCCCCCCCCTTCCTCCATGCTGAAAGTACTAGAATCACTTTCTCACACCAGGTGATGGATTTGTTATATACCCCCCCCCCCCACTGAAAGTAATAGAATCACTTTCTCACATCAGTTGATACATTTATTATCTCCCCCCCCCCCCCCCCCCCATGCTGAAAGTAATAGGTGTCACTTTTTCACATCGGGTGATACATTTATTATCTCACCCCACCCCCATGTTGCAAGTACTAAGTAGTAGAAGCACTTTCTCACATCAGGTGATACATTTATTATCTGTACATGTACAAATATAGTAAGTATCACTATCAGTTTAAAACTATTGCATGGGTACTTATACTACTTGTCGGTTTCATTTTTACCCAATTTTCTTCCTCTATTACCAGGGTTAAAAATCTAAGCAAAAAAACACCAGATTTATAGAAACATACCCATTATACTATTATAGCAGTTTATACTTCAAGTACTTGGGATTGGTATATATGTAGCTATAGTGGGTTTCATTTCACAATACATGTATACATACACATGTACATATAGCCAGCAGCATCAAGGATCTACATTATACCTTGTAAAGTTATTGGGTTAATATAGGAAATTGATGATTAGTGGAGATATAAACGGCTAGCTAAGGAGATGTCTGTGCTAGCACTGCAGGGATACAATTATGTACAGATGTGGATGACTGCAGAGGTCAAGGAGCTACGAGTAGTAAATAAACTGTACAATGTTGCATACAGATGTACACATAATGTACTAAATAGGTTGATAGTTAGTTAGTTTCAAAGTCACACTTGAACATCTTTCAAATATTTTTGGGTTCTGAAAGAAATTTAACTGTCAATGAATGTATTACTTCACAGCAGTTTATTGTCCTTTGTTCAAGATAAAATATTGTCTACATTTGTGAGAAGACATGATCATTTTCATTACAACTTGTAACATTAATTTGCCCTAAAATGCTATGCAGGGCTTGGTAGTCATTTTTAGCCAAGTGAGCTGTTTCACCTACAATGCTCTATTGATTTCCATTGCTACCACCTTGTAAAGTTGGGAAATTATACACACACATGCACATGTACATTGTACACTAGTAGTACTCTACTAAACACTGTATAGATACAAATATATCATATCATTGGACTACTGGTAATTTTCAATTCTAGTGCCCCCCCCCCCCCCCCCCCTGACTACATATACTGTATGTAAGTCACTGCGCAGTTGGAGCACAGGCAACCTCTTTTTGCATCTACATGGAATTAGTGTGAATGTTGCCAAGGATACAAACTTGTAAATTAAAATACACACCTTTTTACACTAAAATGTGGGTCAAGGAGATCTGGTTGTTGTATTTATCAGCTGATACATGCCGGTGATAATATTATTACCCATAATAACCGTGTTATTAAATTTTGTCATGATCGTAGAATTTTGTGTAAAATGAAGCACCAGTCTAAGAAAGTATACGTTGTCATACACTGTTCAATGTACAATGTATATGATATCCACTGTCGTGGTATTTGTGCATCCAGTTTGATAAATACAGTGTACATGTACATCATACCTGTACCTAGTATACAAATAGTATGTATATCTCACAAGTTTGTGTACCTGTGAGGGAAAAGAAAATGTAGAGAATTACTGATATCATACAGTAATAATGACTGTACCTATTAGTGAAATGAAAATTGATTACATACATCTACATGTACGTATGTGTATATGTAAATGTCTTTCTTTAATAGTGCTGATTAATTTATCACCTTTATCAATGACAAAGAAATGGAAGGATGAGTGATCATTATATTAAAACATGTAGATGTACATACAAAAAAATGTATATATGTATTATATATTAGTTTATTATTAATAACATCATGGCAGAACCTGAATATATAGTATTATTATATATATACACGTAGATGTGTGTGCACATGTACATGTACAATGTACATGTATGTATAGATGTGTGTATAATCTTGTAACTAGTGTATGTGTAATAATATATGGTCATACATGTATCATCACTAATGTATCTCAGTGTGAAGTTGAATTTTGTTGTATACATAACCATGTTGTGTACATAAATATTTTTGTGTATATGTGTTTGCCATTGCAGTATAAAGAGAGAGAGATATGTAGATAGATGTATCGTACATGTACCATCATGGCATGATTGTGTATATATTATCAGTTTCATTAGGAAACAAGGTTCAGTCCAACTACAAAATGATGACACACACACAGTACAGGCGCATCTTGAAGAATGTAAATGGGTTTGTTAGTTAGCAAGACACGGCTTCTACGGATGTCACAGTTTTATCCATACATGTAGAAGCTGTGTCTTGCTATTCCTTACATGTACATGTTGTATATGACACTGGTAATCCAGTCTTTGGTTTACTAAGATATAATGTAGATACAAACTACACATAAATCTATTGTTCTTCAATGTGGTAGATTTACTCAAGTGGGTGATAGCGGTTCCTCTGTTGTGTGATTCTAATCACCCTGTCATCAATATAGTGCAAACATTGGAAGTCCCCAAATAGCACTGCAGGACTGCAAGTCCATGGAACTCTAAATAAAATAGTTTTTGGTGACGCCTCCATACCGGCACTATAATTAAACCAACGTCCTTCAAAAGCTTATCACTATTGCATCAACATTTTGCGACAATAGTTTTAGTTTGCATCTATTTTAGAAAACCAACGGCTCAATTACTAGAGTAATGTTATCACTGATGTTCTCTAAACAGTAGATTATCTTGTATGTACATGTAGATTTGCAATATTGTTATATACAAAATGCACTCTGTGTGGTTTTCATTACGTACATAGTGATGTCTGTCTATAATTGCTTGTAGAACAACAGGACATTTTTATTAGGTTTCCAGTTTTTCAGTAATGGTACTAATTTTCTACCTGTTATTGCATCATGAATATTTAATAAACCAGAAATTATAAAATGTTTCCCTAATGTTGATGATTTAGTATCAAATTAACCATTAAATTATGTACTTAAATATATATTAATTATTCAGCAAAATTTTTCCTGATTCAGCCAAGGAAAATATGAGTGACCTAAGCAGGGACCACCCAACTGTAACTGGAGTCCTGGAAGATTTTGTAGCTTTCAAGTGGTTGTTTTTTGTCATTCATTTACTGTGCAACACTCCATCAGTTGATGCCATCTGATTTAAATCATGCTGGATATATAAATACTCCAGTTGTGTTCCAAACTGATGGTGTCGGCACACAAAGTAACAAATAAACAAAGCATGTAACTTGCAGAATTCAACCTTGAGGTCAGGATTCAAGTGCGTACAAACCGATTTACTTTGAACTGAATTGAAACTGAGGTGGTTTTGAACCGGTTCAACTAAATCGGTTTACACACTGATTTAAGGGCATGTAGGGACAGGAGAACTGAATTTGATTCATATCAAAACAGGTTCTGAATTTAGATGGGGACAGGGCTCACATGTATGTACAACAATGTACCATAGATACTTATTGCTTTTTCGAGTCTTTGTGACTACATCAAATACAGTATGCTTGATTGTGAATGTGTAAAATTGGCAGACAGTGTAACTGTCATGAGACTAATGAAATGTGGGAAGGAGACATGTACATGTATACTTCATTATAGTGTGGAATCTAGATTGTAGATCAGCTAGAATACAAAACAGTGGTGATGTTTGAATCAATGACAAAATATTGATGTTTCTAAGGCAAAAACTTCTACATACAATGTACTAATGACTCACATGTTACATCACAGACAAGTACACATGTAACTGTGTTACTTGTCTGTGGGTACATGTACAATGTCACATTATGTGTATTGACAGAGCGAATTAAAATCTGGATCATTCTATCAGATCCAGTTAGACACTGAAGAAGGACAAGTGATTTGTTCAAAACATGTCTGTTTCTCAATCAAAAGTGGAAGAAGAGAACTTGTGTATGATTCATCAGGGTTGTACACTACCCTATCCATTACAGTGCTGACAATATGTCGACAAAAATTCCAAGAAATTTTCATTAGCTACATGTATGGTTTTACTGTTGTGTTCAAACTGATCACAGGCAGAATTTTGTGTCAATTTAGTGTCAAGAATATGACAAACAATGTATAAAATTGACATGAAAATCATTGTGTACAATGTACAAAAAATTCATTTGTTGAATCGCCACAATACAGTGTACATTGTAGTATACAGCATTTCATATTTCCAAGGATCACAACAACTGCATTGTACAAGGTAGACAGTGTATTCAGTCTACAAGCCAACGGTTTCAAGGACTCAAAATCCAGTCCTTTTTCCAATATCTTCGTGTGTGTGTGTGTGTGTGTGTGTGTTTTGTTGTATTGACAAAGCAAACTAAACAGTTTCTGAAAGTCTTCCCTTCACACAAGCTGTAAAAGTGAGTGGATTGGATATCGTAATGTCGTTAGCCCGTCAATGGTTAAGTTGGTGACAGCTTTTCAGAATATCAATACAAAAGTATTATCAATGTACTCTGTATTATACATACACAGGTTGTACTCACAAATAAAAGCTGTTCCCATGGTAACTCAGTGTTGTGACTACATATATCACAAATAAAGCACAATGAAATCAAAAGATTACAGACATCATAGAAGTATATTATTGAATGTTATCATAGAAATAAATAATAAATGCAAGCAAATTTGATAAATTCCAAGGCAACTCATTTTCAAATGAAAAAGATGACTGTGTCTTTTATCTCATCAAGTATGCTTTTGAAGTTATCTCAATGTTCATATTGATAAAAGTTTACAATTATAATTGTATAGAAATATCAATGAAATAGATTAATGGATTTTTTTTTTCTTCTTTTAAATGCTTTTTGTATCAATATATCACTGACAGAAATATATGAATACCTGGGATTGAAAAGAAATTCAATTCTATAATGTTTATTGGTTCAATGGCCACACACACACAGTCTCTATTTACTGGATTTGCATTGTACATTTACATAATTTGTACATATAATTATAAGTGTTTCTGCTGAGGTTTGGGAATCCAGATAACAGTAACAGTAAGAGAATGGGCCTTTTGGGGGGAACCAGATAAAACTGGCTCATGTGGAGTATAATTTTGTTCAGGACTGGTTCCGACCCCTGGTGAAGTGAGTGGGGAATGCAGGTAGATTTTAACTACGACTAATTACCACCTTCAACAGAAACACTGAAATGTATGATGTACCGTGTATAAAAGTTGTACTACAGGTACAACTGCTTTCTGTTAGTAAATGGTCTCACATTTTCAGTTCATGAAACCATGGAGGGATAAAGGGAGACTCTTATAAATGTACCTCCATGATGAAACAGATTGTATAAGAAAGTCAATTCACAATTTCAACAATTTAATTTTTTTTAAATAAGGGCTGGTAAAAGCAGCTGGTAATATTTCACATTGAACACAATGTAGTTAGGCTCCCCTAAGTTGTTGTTGTTTTATTTTTTAATCATTATTTCCTTTTTGATCATTTTACATTGTATACTTACAGTATATGTGTATACCGTGTGTCATATTCAAAACTCAAGACCTATCCTTTCATGTGATACTACTTTGTAATTCGACTAACCTGACTTGTGATCCGGTGTTAAAGGCCCACTTTGGATTAGGATTAAACAGACTGTAAACTTTAGGTTCTAAAAAACAGTTGTCTGGCAGAAAGTTGGTCTAGTACAACAGAATAATCCCTACATGCAGTGTATACTAGAGTGTACATTGTATGTACATCCATTTTATTGGCTGCAGTGAGAAGATAACCGTGAACGCTAATAATGTGAGAACCTTAGATCGAAACCTATATGTAGTCTGTAAGATACAGACACGCTGTCAGAGCCAGCACTCACTGTCTGTGCCATTCTCTGGGACTGTACAATGTACATGTATCTGCTAGAGCAAAGGATTTAGGCCACTCCATGAACATGTGATTAGAAGTTCAAAGAGAGGTCATTATGTAGATTAAAAATTAAATATACATGTACAGAATAGTTTCTCCTTTTGATACTAAGAATGATTGTTGTTATGGCGATACTTGTTAATTGTTTGTACCTAATAAAATACTAGTCTATCAGCTAGCCCTCGGATGTTCTTCCGATAAAATACGACACACAGCCGAACAACGCTATCGAGGATGGAACATCCGAGGTCTAGCGAATGTCATCAGGATAGAAATAACTGCCAATCAGAGAACCGTATTAGCGACAAGCACAAACAGAGGACAATAGCTAAATTTTCATGCATATTCATCTTAAGGAGGGGCTTGTAAAAATAACCACCAATGCGTTAACTAAAATGTGTGAATGACAACGTCTACACACTCATCAAACACAATTACCATAAACTGATAAGACATAGTAATGACATAAATGTGTTTGTCAACACCTGCATGCAGAGATTGAATATATTAAAGTATATATATGCATATATGGCCCAACCCACCGCTTATCGTAATCTCAATGGAATGTCCGGTCTGAAAATGACATTCGCTAGACTGTTCGGGCAGGCCCTCACACGCGAACTTCGTTCGCTTATAGTTATAGCATCGAAAGAAAGCCCGAACGTCTAGCAGCAAGACTAATAAAATACCAGACTTTGGCCAGAAACATATAACATGTTTACTGTTGACATAAGATTTCTGTGGCTGGTCTCATAAATCAGCATTGAAAGGCTGACATCATGGTCAGTTTGACACCTATTAGAACATAACAGTATTTGATTGGCTGCAACCCAATCTGGTTGGCTTGTGCAGGATATTGGGTAGCTTAGTACAGTCGTGGTTAAGAAGCCTGATAGGACCTGAACAGCACGACCTATCTTACAGTGGTTAAGAAGCCCAATAGGCCTGAACAACACGACGTATCTTACAGTCTAATTGATTATAAAACTTATCACTCTTTGCATTTCTTATGCTGTTACTTCAGATCATGCCATGGCAAACACACCCAGAGGTGAAATTAAATGGACAACAGGTGCCGGAAGTCATATTGGCAGCACAGAGAAACCAACAGCCAAGTATAGTGCACTGTCAGATGGACTACGGCAGATAACACCTGAGACATGGCAGTGTTCTATGTTCTGTGGTGGAAAGAATTGTAAATACTGTAATGCGTGGAAAGCAAACTGGCCAAAGGATCGAATGGTCATTGATGGACTTTTCTCAGAATGGTGAGTACTTGTAAATTGAAAGTGATTATCAGACCAAAAAAAAAGACATTTTGTCTTGAATGGTGCAACAATTTTGTTCCTCTAACTTGTCAGCAAGTCCAGTACACTCTAGTTACTAATTATGGGTATAGCGTTGCCATCTTGCAACCCTTTTGTTTTTCCCCCGTGGTGATCCAATACATACAAACGCAACAAGCAAATTACTGATAATGTAAGGGTATTACCCGATATCTCCTCTTTGTTCGTCGTATTACCACGAGTGCCATTTCGGCGGCATGGCACAAATCATGAGACAGGTGTCATAATGCCGAAATGACATGAACATATCGTAACTTCCATATAGTATACTAGTGTGGTACAGTGCAGCATACACATGCACATAGTGGGTGGCCTACAGTCACGTTGGAGATACCATTGTGAAATGAGTGTACCTATACAGTGGGTGTGAATTTGCCATTTAGTGTACGGTCGTAAATAGTGTCATTTGGGTATGGATATTTTTGTCAAAATTTCCCTATTTTGAAAGAATGTTGCAGTTTTGTGGTCATATGCGATAACATAAATGTCGAACATCAACTACCATTTTTGTTTGTTTATTTTTGTTTATATTTGGAGTCGCCATGTCTTGTCCAATCAGAAAGCCGTTTGTTTGATGATGTTTAACGTGAATATCTTGGCGTTTAACATCCCATATCAGAGGTGATATTATCAGGAATGATTTATCTGGGCTTATATATGTATATTGTACATGTATGAGAACAAGAAATACTGAAATGGTACATGTACATGTACATACATGTGTACATGTACTTTGTAATTTCATGATTCCTTTCTATGGCCATTATACACATTTCAAATCATACATTCATCACATTTTGAATCAATTGAAGGATTACTGACATCAGTGAACACAACATTATGTTTTTAACCCTGTATACGTAGTATATTTTACATTGCAAGGAGTTCAGGCTTTGGCAATTTGCATAAACCCCAACACATTAAGTTGATGAAGTAGCTACAATCCTGTTCTCAGGGGGTCATAATAAAACAGAGCAGAGATTATACAATATATTCTAGTGCAATTGTAAGGATTTTATTGTGCTGTATAGGAAAGGTACATGTACCTGTACTGTACTGATAATGTGCAACAGAAATGACAAAGCTGTCTAGATGTTACTGATGAGTAAATAGGTGATAACTCAAGTAAAGCCTATATACAGCTTACAGATTTTGTTGGAATTAAATTTTGATTTATAACTGATTAGAGGCAATTATATTAGCAGATGAATCGGAGGGGGGGAGGGGTCCACTGGCCAGGTCTTGTAGGGGTGTGTGGCCAATGCTGCCAACCCCAGACCCAAATTTTGACCAATTTTGACCAAAAATCAATACCCCATTTTAGACCATTCAAGATTTTAGAAGACCTCATTTTAGACCAAAATACATAATCACTGATAGAAAAATATCAACCAGTGAATTAGCTGGAGGAAATTCTGAGGGAAATTCCGAACTAGTCAAGAATTTATTTATGTTTTTTCTTCCAGGACCCCATTTTAGACCAAATAAAATCATGTAAAGCGGCCCCCATTTTAGACTCCTTAGCTCTAAAAATACAGTACCCATTTTAGACCACTTTAGACCAAAAACCCCCACCCCAAAGGACAGCACATACATGTGTAATACATATACTCAATGTAGGTTAGAGTATTTTCCAGGGAAATCAAGTGTATAAATGTACACAGTTAGTATAAATACATGTTTGTAGTATTTCTAGAAATGAGAAATAAAAAGAAAAAAAAGAAACACTAGGCAGTTTCACCGAGAAAGGAACCTATACGTTTTAATACTAGTAGTTAGTGACAGCTACAGCAGGTTTGGAGATTAGCAATAAATTACATATTGTGACAGGTCTTCATTGCTGGAGTTTGTCACTTTATACAGGGAAGTACTTGAAAAAAATACACATTCTTAAGTGTAAACAAACTGAATTCCAACATTTACACTAAGTGGTCAAACCCCAACAATACAATACGATATTAAGTTTCCAACATTTCTCTTTGTTCAGCCAAAGAAAGTATGAGTGACTTAAGGGGCCTTGTCACTACAAGTCACTAAACACGAATACTTCATCTAGTGATAAAACCCATATAATAGGTCATGAGTGTTTTCCAGAATAACTATACCACTACAAACATAATTTATGAAAAATTAAGAAAAATAATTGAAATTTGGAACATTTTGACTCGTATTGTGAGCACAACAGAACCACAACATGCTTGCAAACTGCTAAGCTAACAATTCTGTTTTGTAAGGGGGATCGTGTTGCCATCAATCTAGTGTAAACTGTATCATTCATTTCTCATTTATTTTTCAGTCTACATGTTATTGTACACTCATATAATATATTATTTATATTCTTCTAACTGTTTTTTTCATTTTCTCTGTTATATGCATTTTATTCTTCTGTACCAAAACAACTGTTAATTAAATAGATACAATTAAGTAGTACATACGACTTGAAGTTGTACACTGTAAAATGTATGAATTTATTATTAAGCAAAACTAATTTAGAAACATGATGTACTGTGCTATCATGGGATTGAAAATTCAGAATTCTACAGATACACAAGCATGAAAAAAATATTTCATATATATATTTCTAAGAGCATGGCATAAATCTATGTTTACATAAATTATGAATATATATTTATGATAGTAATATTTTTAATAATCCATAGATGAATAGAAAATCAAATGTTATGTCAATCTTTGATGAATGATTTTAAATGAAAAATTAATGTCATTTGAGAGAGGCTGTAATTTAATCCCCGTTCAATTAGCATATTACATTGTATAGTGAGGGAGGATAGTATACACTGTAGATGTCATTTGTTGACTCTGAATCCCAACATGGATATGTACCTTATAGGTTATAATTGGATGGCAGTATTGGTTTACATACAGGTCATTCACTCTAGCCTCCAACCTGATTAAAATCTGATGTGGTGAAACCAGCTACATGTAGATGTCTTTATTTACCTCTATTTCCATCGTTTTGTGTCATAAGTGTCGGGTGATCACCACCTGCCCGCATCTGACCCTGTGAATAGAAAATCTCATTTGAATATAGCGCTTTAGAATAGCCAATCGGGATGAGCATTATGTTGGCAGCTGCGCACACTGGAGAAACTGGAAAAAAAACTAACAAACAAATGTACATGTACACATGGAGGATTGCATTGATGACATGACTCGTTGGTGTTGGCACCATCTCTCCGTATGATTTTGAAAGAATCATGCTGATTGGTTGAAGAAACCTTTCCAAGATCCTTGAAATTCGAACGAGATTTTCTAGTACACCAGGTCAGATGTGGGAAGGTGAGATCGCCTGACCGGAACAAAACAAACGACACAAAATGATGATAAATAAAGACATCTAGCCGCTTTCACCACATCAGATTTTAATCAGATTGCCTAGCCTCAGGATATTGTGTTATAAAATACATATTGTAAATTTTATCAACAACTGATAATTGAGTAATGTGAACAGTAAAAATAGAACAGTAGATTAGATGAGATTAGATGAGATATAATAACTTACTTGTAATATGATACCATACTCCCTGAACAGTATTGAATCACCTCGGGGTAATGTATTTGTGTAGTTGTCAAATTGATTTTTGGTCTGAAACCTAAAACCAGTACCCCTAATGTAATCACAATTTCAACCTGTTACTGTACTACATGTACTTATCATACAAGTGAACTCCAGATTAACTGTACAATATCATATCTAATTATTGGTAGTTTAACAATTTTCAAAATTTTCAGTTAATACATTATGGGTTGTGTGATCAAAAAAATAACATTCCTGAGTCACAGCAAGTACTGCTTTAATTTCTACAAGTTGATGTAATAAGACGAAGAGTAAAATTTAGGATTTGTTGACCACAATTGTTGTGAAATATTGTAGTATGTTTTCATTGTAATCATGTATTTTAGTAATCTAGTGCTATCCATATGCATCAAATCTCACGATCAATCTGTATGATTCAATACCACAGATAGCGTCTATATTAGTATCTTATGGGTACCTGAACAGATTCCATTTAATTATCAAAATTAATTGAATTACTGTTGTCCAATGACTGTATTGATACTGTACATGTACATGGAGAATGAATATATATATATATACATGTATGTAGATCTGATTCTTTGCAAGCCGATGAGCACAGATTTTTGCTAACACAACAACATCTGGCAAGCACTTTCTGGACGGTGGCGTAAAGGGGCCTGTGGATTGACGGTAGAGTTCTACAGATAGATGACATTTTCAAATAAATTAAATTCTGAGTTGAAACTATTTATTGGGTGGACCATTATTCAACAAAACATAAATTATTGTACCATGTATATAATGTACAGACTATGTATAAGTTATATGTAATCAGATAGAAAATACAGACTAATCTGATGATATAATATATTCATGATATAAACACATGGGTTTTTTTATGGGCACATATGCTAGTTTATGTATGGTATACTACTGCTAACCATATGTTAATATTCTTGTGATGGTCCTCCCTACACCATAAACTGACAGTGGACACATCATATTATGTATGGTAATACAGTTCACACTAACTGCAAATCAAACAGACTCCACATAATACAGCTTGTATTAAGTTGTAATTCTAACAGTGGACACATTGATTTCTGTATCTGTTTACAACAATGTAGTCACTGCAAATCAAACAGATTCCTCTCATATGTAAATTTCATGATGTACATGTAATGTACATTTTCAGTTAGGATCTCACTGACTATACAAAATTTGATGTTCACATGATAGTGCATGTTATTACCATGGGGATGAGGGGGAGGGGTTGCATAATGCATGATTGGTGGTATTTTCAGCTAAGTAGCAAATCATGTAGGGATTTATGACATCAGATGTGGATGGTATTATGTATAATGCAATAATTATATTCTAACTACATATGATATATGGTAATACTATTACAGTATGTGACTTTCCATTCTATAGAATTACAACTTTATACAGGTAATACAGCAATCTGTCTACACTGCATAAATGTACACATATATTAAATTTACATATTCGCATATACATGTGTGATTTATTAGTCCCTGTCGGACGAAATCCAGGACGGGGACTTATGGATTGGGGTCCGTCCGTGCGTCCGTCCAGAGCCGTTTCTTGGAGATGCCTCGACCAATTTTTTTCAAACTTGGTACAGGGGCAACATACAATGGCACACATGTACGTATGCACGTCAGTTTGTTTCATGATACGATCCAATATGGCTGCCTGGCAGCCATTTTGTTTGCAAACTTTCCATGTCCAAAGCCATAGCTCAGACATGCTTTGAACATATCTCATTCAAAGTTGGTATTAGGACAGTGTTCTATGACATACATGTGCATATACATTTTCGTCATGATACAATCCAATATGGCTGCCTGGCAGTGATTTTGTTGCCGCAGTTCTCATGTCCAAAGCCATAACTCAGACATGCTTGAACAGGTTATGCAGTTCATGAATATTTGGAAAGTATAACAGGATTTTCTTTTCTTTCATAGTGATCACAACATCCTGACATGAGAATGTTTGGATTACAGTACAACCGGTACCTTGAAAGTTATAAGTTAATTTGACATGCCACTGATGTGTAGTAATTTCTTGTGACATGCCAATGTTTCGTGTTCTGTAGTCCCATACTACAGTAGAGTACTGTTTTTATTTTGACGTACAACAAAATGTTAATTATGTCTTTCATTTGAATGGTAATTCTATGACGTTACAATATCCCCCGGCCAAAGGGAGAGAAAAAGTAGAGGTGGTATTATTTTGCTAAAGTAAAAATGTGAATATTTAGTCCATATGTATGTATGTGCTGATATTTTACAGGGTGACAGACGATATCCTGGCCATGTCCAGACCATCAACAGAGGCTATAGATAAATACAACATCATTGATCAGTTTAAAAGGTAAGATGGTATCAAATATATACGTTAATTTTGTTATTTACATACTGTGATTTTTAGCAAGGGAATTATAGCATGAGTACATGTATACTCTAGTCTGTTATAATATACTTTTTTTTGTAATTCAGTGCATAAATTGTAATAGTGAGTAAGAAATTCTGATGACTATATCAGACACCATACAGTACTAAACTAATACACTATATCAATTACAGTGTAAATCTGACAGATACAAATGTACATATGACACACACACACACACACACACACACATGCATACATACATACATACATACATACATACATACATACATACATACATACATACATACATACATACATACATACATACATACATACATACATACATACATACATACATACATACATACATACATAAAGTAGTGTTGTTTGTAATACTGGGATGGTGGGACATACATGTATACATATCATGTGTTCAGTGTTGATTGTGTCTTTTTTTGTCGTACGTACAGATGTGGAATTAAATCTATAATAAATTTACAACGACCAGGGGAACATACAAGTTGTGGAAATCCCCTTGAAGAAGAAAGTGGATTTTCTTATTTACCTCAAACATTTATGGACAATGATAGTAAGTGCATGTGTTAATTAATGTAAATCTAATAACCAGTCATACCATATCACCTCATAATTTATTTTGACATGATATCAATATGAGAAGCTCACAAATAATACCTCAACATTTGTTGTAACAATGATAAAATGCTGATTTTTATTATTAATAATTATATTAATATGAACTTCATTGATCCAAAGTAAATTCGGGAATTTAAATACGGCCACCACTTTTGCAGTGTCCAAGTATCCAAGTGTTAAACCAGGAGGAAACTGGGGTACCCAGGGAAAACCTCTATTGTTTGGCAGGGTCAAACTGAGCATCACCTTTCTTACAGACAGATTAGGGATATGTTTAACCAAACCAAACCAACTCTTCAATGGGTTTGAACCCAGACAGCAGTGGTACATGTAAGAGGCACATGAGCTATAAAGTGCACAGCCACCCAATCAATCACATAATCATGTATTTATGTCAATGGGACTAGCTTATAAATTTATAACGTTTGTATTTGTTTGTTTACAGTTTTCTTTTATAACTTTGGTTGGGATGATTATGGTGTGCGTTCCTTGCCGTCCATTCTGGATATGGTCAAAGTCATGTCATTTGCTTTACAAGAAGGAAAGGTAAATGCTTTGTTGAATGAAATTGTAGATTAGTGTCGCATACTGCCAGATCAAATCTACATTACATACCTAGTCATCCAAGCTTAGTTATATAGTATACATAGAACTGTCAACATGTTGTATTATTTGTAGAGATTACCTCAGTGTAGTACACTCCTTGCCATCAAAGCTTGGTTATAGAGTTCAGCATGGTCAAAAATCAATGTTTTTGAAATCAATGTAAAACATAATGACAGAGAGGTTAACTTAGGTAGACTCCTGAACTGTGTAGCTGGGATAGGTTATATCGGATCATCAAATCATTAGAACTTACTACTGGTGCACATAATTCCTTCCCAATATCTTGTACATTTGCATGTTGCTAAATTGAAAAAAGTATTATAAAGTTTGCAAACCCTTTGTCACAAAAAGAAGAAGAAAAAACAACTTGAAGTGTTTTATCCCTAACATCAGCTCATTTCAAAGATTTGAGAAGTATAAAGTAAAGCAAGAAAAGAAAAGACAGACATCTTGTATGATCTCATTAACTTGTGTATTCCAGTTATTCTATATTTATTCCACGCTCACTTCTGGTATGATTGTTTTCAGGCGGCTGTACATTGCCATGCTGGGTTAGGTCGTACTGGTGTACTTATAGCATGTTACTTGATCTATGCAAAGAGAATGGAAGCAGATCAAGTCATACACTTCATCAGGGAAAAGCGGTAAGAACATACACAAAAGAATGACCAATACATAGTTATAATAAAGACTCCATGATTATTCAAGATGAAGATGTCAGCCAAGGTTTGGATAAACGAAACTGCCTTGCATTAGGAAGTCAACATTAACCTGTATATTATACAGCAATATTACAAGTAATGCAAAATTACCAAGAACATGCCATGCCATAGAAGCATGAAAAGTTTTCCATTCTAATTATATGCCAGTAGTTCATAATCTGATATGTATTGTGTGTGATATGTTACAGGGGTGGTGCAATTCAGACTAGAGGACAAATCGAATGTTGTCAACAGTTTGGTAAATTTTTGATTCCACTACGAGTAGTTTTCTCCTCCATGTAAGTATAGCCTCCTATCATTTGTGTATACCTAAGCATTGTATGTTGTCTCTATGTCTATTATGAAGACTATGTACAAGTGTGTGTGTGTGTGTGTGTGTGTGTGTGTGTGTGTTAATAATGTGTGTTTATATATACATGTATATATATATATAGTGTGTGTGTGTGTGTGTGTGTGTGTGTGTGTGTGTACATGTATGAATGTGAATATTTACATGTTTATGATGTGTTTGTGTCCTATCTTGTATTATGTAAAAGTCATGACAACAGTATACCACAAACACACACTACAGTCTCATACAAGACAGTAGCTGTTACAACTATACTAGACAACATTATTTTGAAAATCAGTAATTACCATGATAGTTTACTTCAATATTGGTTCTATTATGCATGTATTTGTAAGTTGTACTATATATGTTGGCTCTATTATGCATGTACTTGTAAGACTGTAAGATACGTCATGACGTTTCGCCCTCACCGGCCTCCTAGGGGTTGGCCGATGTTTGAGGGCACCCCGTCACGGCGTACCTTACAGACTAGGTAGACTGGCACCACTCCCTTGGCAGATTTGTTTTTTTTGGCTCATCATCTTCAAATGTGTGAATTTTATATTCATTTCAAATTTTGTGAAGGAGAATGTGGTCAACTTTTTTTCCCTGTTACTAGTAATCTCATCAAGGGAGATAGATAGATATCTATCCATAATCCATATATGGGCATAGTAATCACCCAACTGTTCACAATCACTCACTCAGAGTCAGGTCACTATTTCACACAAAAGAATACAAGTGTGTTCAGATTTTTTTTATTCAAATGAAGAGTGAAAACAGCTAGGGGGTGTGGGCTTATAAACCACTGTTTGGTGGATGAGTTGGTTGGTAAAGTGTTGGAAAGTGATGTATGAAAACCTAGGGTTTGGGGCTAATAAACAACAATGTTTTGGTTGACAAGTTGATTGGAAAAGTGTTGGAAAGTGCTGTATGAATAACTTAACATTATTGTGTTTGCAGCTGTTTTATTGAAATGGACATGACTGTTGGAGTTATACACTCCATTATGATATTGTATTTCTTTGCTTTGATACAGAGATCCCTGTGCCTATGCATTTACATTGAAGCAATTTTTGATCCGTCAGAAGCATCTTCTTCATGGATACGAAGCTAGGGAACTCAAGTACATACCAAAGGTACAATTCTTATGCTTTGTTTTTATGATTTTTGTAAAACAGTATATATGAATCCATATAATATCTTATGATGTTTTCATAGAAAGGACAGATGTTTGCTCTCTCAGGTCTTACCAATATCCAGGAGGATATGATATGGTGACGTATTGAGTCACAGACATGTAGAGTTGTAATTTGGAGAAATGTTCAAAACCTAAAATTGTGGTGATGACTTTAATAGACTGCCAAAGGTTTTGTTGCTAAGGACATATTTTGATATTTCATTCATACATTTGTTTGACTTCCTGTGTTACATGTCACAGCTTGTTGTGGTTGCATCACTCTGTGTAGTAATGTGCCACTAGGGGGCGCTGTGCATTTGAAACTCCACATGCAATCAGTTTTCATTGATTCTCTCACAGATAGTACATCTTGTATGTACACTTATCGTAGAGCAGGTAAACTAAACATTGCAGTCTCTCACTGTGTTACTGTACCACTAGGGGGTGCTGTGCATTTGAAACAGTCTGCATTCGATAAATTGATTCTTTCACAAGTGATACATCTTGTATGCAAAAGTATTGTAGAGCAGGCAGTCTTACCATCACAGTGTGTTACTCTGCCACTAGTGAGCACTATGCATTGAAATTTGTCATAATACATCCATCTTTCATTTATTCTCTCACAGATTGTACATATTGTATGTAAACGTATCGTAGAGCTGGCAAACTGTAACCATGGCAGTTTTATCAGGGAATATCCTATACCACATGACAAGAAGCTAGCACTAGAAATGGCAACTGCTGCTAATGCATTTCCAGAGAAAAGAAATAAACAGAGATCCACGTTTGATGTCATTGAGGACAATCCAGTAGTCAATAAAGGAGGTGCCTTGAGACTACCACCAATCAGAAAAGCCAAAAGTGCTGAGTCTCTCGTACCTGATTCTGATATGAATGGTGATGGCGAGGGTGATCCTAGTAATATGAACTTACCAAAACCTAAACCTCTCCCAAGGAGCCCAAATTTACGTCTGAGATCCCGTGAATTAGAGAATGATTTCAAAGGGAATTCAGTATCGTCGGGGTCTGATGACGACTTGATGCTAACAACACGGAGTGATACATTTGCAATTCAAGGTCACCGAATCAAACATGAACATGAACTTCACAGTCAATTCAGTCGTGAGAGTATCATGAGCACTGCCATGTCAATTGATGCTGGTGTCGTTTCGGGTAAAAATAAACGACCGGTTAAAGGTCGTTTCAGCCGTGGACCTTTGCCGAGGAGGAGCTCCATTCTAAGTCAAGTCAGTGAGACTTTATCAGAGGAGGAAGAGAACCAGGATGTTTACATCGTTGCCAGGGCGATGGCTTTTACTATCAACAAAGAAGTCGATCAACATGAAAGGGCTAGAGTAGATGCTCTACAGGTTAGTGAGAATTTGGTAGCAAGCTGTGGAAGTGCAACTGAATATCTGATATAATGCACCAGCTTTTAGAATCAACACTTTGTTTTACCAATATAACTGTAAATGGCACTTGGCACCAGGGAGGTTAGAAGGTTTTAGCTAAGCTTTGTACATGGACTACCCATTCAGTAAAATGTCTTTGGCATAAAAGATGAAGGCTAATATCACACACTATACAGACTACCCCCCCCCCCCCCATAATTTCAGAAGGTCAAGCTTTCAGTCAAGTTCATTGTGACCCAGAGTTTAAATCTGATGCACCAAGCTGCACTTCTAACATATCGAATACTCTCTGTCCAAGCCTATGAAATTATAAATAGAAGTTCTGTATTACTATGTATTTTATACCTTTGCATTTTCCATGTAATCATCTCAGCGTAAGCATAAGTATTTTCCACATTTGCTACTTTTCAGGCATTGAAGCAGAGATTGGAATCCTTGCAAGTAGGTTGAAAACTGTGTTTTATTTGGGGGTTTTCTTTTGTTTTGTGTTTGTTATTGTTCACCCTTTTTGTAATAGTTTGGATTCATTGTCTAATAATTTGCACTGCTTTCTCCGTACACGCCTTGCACCATTGCATAATTCCTGTGATTAAGTCATATGTAATGTGTTTAATAATATTAGATGCCACACAAGATCAACTTTTCTCTGAAATCACAAGTAATTGTAGATGATGTAGAATCACGAAATGACTCTCCAGAACCCATAGTTTATGAAAATGTCTTTATTTCCTGGAGTGGTGTTGCCCTTTAAAGCTAGCAAATTTGTAAGTGTTATTATGGATTTAACTCACAGTCATCTTATTTGCAATAGCATGTGGTGTGGGGGCTGTGACATATGTTGGCTACAGTAACTATAAGTACAAAAAAAATATCTATCAGGAATTTGTTACAATACACCACTTGTGGTTCTAACTTGTCAATTTTTGTCATCAATTTTTACTTAATTTACTGTCAAATTAAACTTTTGTTCCAAAAACAAACTTGAAAATTGTACCTGAAATTTTCGACTACACACACTTCAGTCTTTGTCAACAGATTGACCCACTATGCAGAACATGTGACTTTATGGACACATGAGCCTAATTAAGGGGCCATAGTTTTTAGTTTAGACTAAGTCTTGAGATATTAGGTACACTGTCCTACATAACATTGATAATTTGTGTTTTACAGCATGACATTAATGTCAGCAGTGCTACGTGGAATATTCTATCAACAGAGGAAGATCCTTATGTACTTTGTTCATTTATGTATTCATGGTTAGAACAGTTAAAGGTATGTCAATATTATAATTATATCAATGTATTTTACTGTATGTGTGTGTCTGGTTGTTGTATAGTATACATGTAGCATATGTTGACTGATATGTTGTCATCTATCATTATATCTCACGCACTGATTACTGAGGTCCAGTGAACACTGTATAGTACATATCTCATGGTATAAGACACATACACTGTGATTACTGAGGTCCAGTGAACACTGCATTGCATACATTTCAGGGTATCCCACACACTGATTACTGAGGTCCAGTGAACACTGTATAGTACATATCTCATGGTATAAGATACATACACTGTGATTACTGGGGTCCAGTGGACACTGCATTGCATACATTTCAGGGTATCTCACTCACTGATTGCTGGGGTCCAGTGAACACTGCATTGTATACATTTTAGGGTATCTCACACCCTGATTACTGAGGTCAGGTCCAGTAAACACTTCATAGTACACATTTCAATAGGTGTTCAAAACCATAACCGAGAAGCCAGAGAACACCACAGAAGTAAATATATCCCCAAATTTATATACTTGCGAGCGTTCTTGGTGGTTGAATTGATTGGTGTGTTTGGTTTGCTCTGTGCTTCATTGACCATTCGGTTTTGACAATTTCAAATGCTGACAGTGATGCAGAAGTACTTTTATTATACGGACTGATTTAATGAATTATTGAATCCAATAGATCACAATTTGTATTGCTATTGTGTAATGACATCACCAGTGACAGTGTCATAACATTTGATTGGCCAGATATCAGTTTTTGTGACAGTGTAATAACATTTGATGGCTAGATATCAGTTTTTGTGACAGTGTAATAACATTTGATGGCTAGATATCAGTTTTTGTGACAGTGTAATAACATTTGATGGCTAGATATCAGTTTTTGTAACAGTGTAATAACATTTGATGGCTAGATATCAGTTTTTGTGACAGTGTAATAACATTTGAAGGCTAGATATCAGTTTTTGTAACAGTGTAATAACATTTGAAGGCTAGATATCAGTTTTTGTGACAGTGTAATAACATTTGATGGCTAGATATCAGTACATTGGGATATATCAAGAGATACACCATGACATTATCATATGGATTGGATTTGAATGAAAGTCATCATTGTGGTTATGAATGTCTCCACAAGATGTCTTCAATCCATCCCAATTTATTAGCCCCCATGTTGAAATGCACTGTACAGCATTCACTGCTTCACAGTAATCACAGCGTGTCAGTACATACCATGATCTATGGGATACCGGATACTGTTGTTCAATATGTAGTATCTTGTAAACCTGGAGATTTCTGCTTAAGATTTATTTTCGCTCATTTCACTGGAAAACAAAAAATGTAAAAATAAGTAGTGTCCTCTTGTACATGAACTCAGTGTACCCATCTAGTAATTTTGTCTTTGAGAACTACAAGCTGAAGACTGCACAATTACAAAATTATCTAGATTCACAGTATACTGATCACAGTGATTACCAGTAGGAGTATACTGACATCTCTACATGTGTATATATATAAATGATTTACCTAGTATATTTAGGCTAAATCACTCAGCCTACTTTAGCTTTTATTGCGTATGGTTGTTAGGGACGATCGCACAATGTCACACAAGCTCAATAAAGCGAACTTCATTGCTTTAGGGGGATGGGGGTACAAATGTACATGTATGGCATCAATGCGATTGCTGAACTTCATTTTCGCACTTCTAACCAAATTTCAACGAAATCTTTCACTCCTTCAATGAGAACAGCTTTTGTATTTACTACTGAGATGTTGATAAGTTGATAAAAAATTTACTTCTAATGTGAAATAAGGTGCTGGGTTTCTGGTAGTATTTTAATGTGTTTACAATCATGTTTTTTTGCATTGCATCAATCATAGTGATGTGACCACTCATCATAGTTTACATCATATGAATGTTTGATGTCACACTTGTGAATGTTCCTTTTTTTTTTGGGGGGGGGGGGGGGGGGGGGGGTTTCTGACCTAAACGAATGATGTTTGTTTGTTGAGCTTGTGCGATCATCCTTTAATGGCATAGATTTGTCATGTTACTGCAGGAGGACATTGTATATGACCAGTATTTTCATCCCCTTGTCCTCTGTTAATAATTTAATTGAATGTTTATGTCACAACAGGAACCAGTACTCTGTGTACAAGATATTGTAAATTTGATGGAACATATTGATGATCCTAAGGCAGCCGTCAAACTTTTAGACAAGGTAATGTCTATATGTTTGTGTGTATGCTTGTAGGCATTTGTATATGTTTGTGTGTATGCTTGTAAGCATTTGTATATGTTTGTGTGTATGCTTGTAAGCATTTGTATATGTTTGTGTGTATGCTTGTAAGCACGTTTGTATTGTTTGTGTGTGAACATATGTATATGAGGAGTTGTGGAGGGTCATTTCATGAGTTTACCTCACCTACAATTACTTTGTAGGGTATCTTTGCTGTGGGCTAATGCATCATGGGAGTCAGCAGAAATATATTAGTGGTTGCACAATGACTGCTGAGCGCTTATTCCCTTCAGTGTAACACATCTCTCATGAATATTCATTGTAATTGTAGGCAATGTAAAATGAAATAACTCTCCAGAATCCATAGTTTATGACTATCCCTTTATTTCCTGGGGAGGTGGTCCCCTTTAATTCGTCAGGCAGTTGATGAAAATAAAGTCAATCTTTGGAAACTTATTTCCTTGTGCTTTGATCCGTAGGCTGAGAGACATACACTGGAGTGTATGCTAATGGCAGTAGCTAAACTTCATCCACTATCTAAAGACTTAGAACAACCAATACTGGGCAGGATCCTCAAGGCCTTGACTGGTCACAGCAAAGGAAGTGGTGACAAACCATCATCTAAGCAAGATAGGTACTTTGGTATTGAATTCCTTGAAGCATATGTGGATGTCTTGCGTGAAAAAATACAGGCTGGCGACGACTCTATAAGCTTAGACAGTCAGTCCGTTACAGCTGATGAAATGAGTCGTGCTAGTACGCCAAGACTACATCTTGCACAAACTGTGTCTAATGTTGGCCCAACTGCGTCTGTACCGTTAGAACTCCATGGAGGTATTAGTAAATCACTTAGTGATCCCACTATGCCGGTACCAAACAAGAAGAACAATACTCTACCCCCTATCAAGTAATGTTATCATTAATTAAATTCTGTGAAATATCATAGCTCACCTCAACTGTGTAGAGTGAAATATCTTCTGATATACACTCTTGAGTCCGTGCTGTCACAGAGATTTTAAGACTGTTTTATTAACTTTTCAAAGTTCCCTGATCTATATTTGGTACATTTATGTAGTTCTACTACTGTTGCTTGGTTGAAAGCTTTTCAGACCTAAAAGGTCACTTAGCCGAATACAGCTCTTAGGCCTACTGGTTTAGAATATTTTACTGATGAACTGAAATTACTAAAAACCCTGATTTTGTGTTGTCACCCAGACACCCATCCATTGATTCAGCTAACCCAAAGATCCTGTGTACTTATATCTGACCCATGAAGGTCCCTATCTTTGTACTCTTTTGAGTCAAAAGGTTCCTCATCTTTCTAATTTTTAACCCAAAGGTCCCCATATCTGTACTCATTTGAACCAAAAGGTCTCCTATCTCTCTACACAGTAGAAGTAAAAAGGTCCCCTATCTCTGTACTCATTTGAACCAAAAGTATCGAATGAGTCCAATCTCTACACCGTAGAAGTAAAAAGGTCCCCTATCTCTGTACTCATTTGAACCAAAAAGTCTCCAATGAGTCCAATCTCTACACAGTAGAAGTAAAAAGGTTCCGTATCTCTGTACTTACATAGAAGTGACTCTAAAAGGTTCTCTGCACACATTTGACCAGTAAGGGTCCCCTATCTTTGTACTTAATATGTGAACCAATCAAGTCCTAGCTCTGTACTTCTTTGATTCAAATGGTCCCCCTATCTTTGTACTTCAGTAAACCAAAAACGTCTTCGATGTTTGTAATCACTTGACCCCCAAAAGATCACTCACCCCTACTAGCATTAAATCAGTTTGATCAGAAAAGATCACATAAATTTGATTGTTCCTTTGAATGGAATGAACACAATTCTCACCTCCAAGCTGACACCAGGATCAGTTATTTTATTCTTGTTTGAATGATCAAATACTTTTAATCATAAAGATGGCAAAAAATTCAGAATATGACAATCACAGTGTACATTGCTTAAATCATTACACAAAAAGCCAAAATTGTGATGATATCAATACATGTATTTTGATTATAGTTTTTTTAATACTGATATGCCATGAAGTAATTCTGAAATATTATTTCAAAATAATGGGGGTTTTTTTGAAGCCAATGAATTATTTTGTGTGAAAGGTTTCAGTGTTACAACAACACAAAAGAAATCTTTGCAAATATGCAGACATTCTGTTGTTGCTAAACTTTGGGTTTGTAGAGATTAGATCTCAAGACAGGCAAGGTGTTGTATACTTTAAGTGATTATTCAGAGATGTCATTTTGGTGCCAGAATGTGGCCAAACACGTCCATGTACATAGAGTTTTGAAAAATATGAACGTTATTTATTTCACTTCATTCGGTCATACTTGAATTATCATATAGTTGTGAAACTTTCGTAAAATACTTTTCAATTGTGATATCTAGAGATTTATTGATGTTACTGATATGTTGTAAAATGTTCGGAGAACTGTAAATAATTAATTCAAAAAAAAAAGTATTGGAGTGGTTTGGGTTTTTTTTGTACATTTTTGTTTGAACTTTGCACAGAGAGTGGTGTGTAACATAATTTTTAATGTGCTATATTTACACTGGACATGACATTTGTGAGCACTAGGTAATGTTTGTTAAGAGTAAAGCAATGGATTGCAAATTTGTGTGACGACTAAGAATGAACGAGATTTAAAAGCAGATTTTTAGATTGATTTTGTGACGTAATAGAAGTCAATATACTTCATTGGGCAATGCTAAAGTGTAGTAATAGAGTACATGTACTATATCTGATTAAAATCCGATGTGGTGAAAGCGGCTAGATGTCCTTATTTACCTCTATTCATCATGTTGTGACGTTTGTTTTGTTTGGAGTGATCTCCACCTTTCCAATCTGATTAAAATCCGATGTGGTGACAGCATTTAAATGCTGTATTTACCTCTATTTCCATCGTTTTGTGTCGTTTGTTTTCATACCGAGTGATCGCCAATCACTTCGAACAAAACAGATTGGGAAGGTGGAGATCACTCCAAACAAAACAAACATCACAACACAATGAATGGAGGTAAATAAGGACATCTAGACGCTTTCACCCCATCGGATTTTAATCAGATTGGTCTGTAAGATACACCATGATGGGGCGCCCTCACACATCAAGAGATAGAGGAGCCGGTGAGGGCAGAGCAACAATTGACATATCATACAGTCTATACTAAGGTGTAGTTATAGAGTACATGTATTAGTCTGTAAGGTTTACCGTGATGGGGCGCCCTCACACATCGAGAGAGAGGAGCCTGTGAGGGCAGAGCAACACAGTGTATCTTACAGTCTATACATGTACATATTGTATGAAAAAGAGAATGAAATACATGGCATTGCAGTAAATCCCAGATTGTCAAATGATAGTAAATGTCTGTTAGCAAGAAGATAACAATTGTATCAAGTACTGATGTGAATTTAAATTTAGATTTCATATATTCACCAATGTGCAATTGTCTGCTTTTGTAGTCAGACAGACAGACAGACAGAGACAGACAGTCAGCAATGTAGTAATTGTATAGCATAGTTTTATTTATTGGAGAAGGGTGTGTCAAGACATTGTTGTAGTACCCAAATGCATGTGAAATTACTGGAGAACATTTTTTATTTGTCATTTGGAACTGTTATTTTAGATTTCAACATTAATACATTTGTTTTTCAGTTTCTAAGTCAGTTACTAGTAATATCAACTTGTTTTGAAGTGGATGTGATTTTTGTTACAAGGTAATGACAACGATGACATCCTGTAATTACCAATATTGGTTCAGTTAGACAATTTATGAGCAGCATCCGTCCAGTCCAGTTAGGCAAGTTGCAGCTAAGCAAGTTTAGTTAGGCAATGTGCAGCTAAGCAAGTTTAGTTAGGCAATGTGCAGCTAAGCAAGTTTAGTTAGGCAATGTGCAGCTAAGCAAGTTTAGTTAGGCAATGTGCAGCTAAGCAAGTTTAGTTAGGCAATGTGCAGCTAAGCAAGTTTAGTTAGGCAATGTGCAGCTAAGAAAGTTTAGTTACTAATAGGCAATTCTACTCGTGATATTTTCCTTGGCTAATTAAAGACAGCTATTGGGGAATAATATGTAATTTGGTTGTTACGGTACATTTCAGCTGATACCTTAGTACTGCCTCCTACCCATGACGTTTCAAGATGTTCAATATATTTGTTGTCCATCATATAGTGTTATATGTATCATTCAAAATTTCCACTAGATTTGTTGTCCAATGTTTAACAATAGTTAAAGCTACACCAGCTGTAACTGGAACACGTTTTGAAACTAATTTATTAGATATAATGACGTAATCATAGTATTGAACACCATGCACAGTACTGAATTACCTGTGGGTAAAACTTATTTGTGTACTGAGCAGTACACATGGTATGGTGTGATATATCCGATCACATTGATTTTTTGGTCCACACCCAAAAATCTGCACCTCATGAACTACATTTTCAACTACCCCCCTGCTGGTAATAATAACTGTAAACCTGGAAATTTTAGCTAAAAAGCCTTCTTTTCGCTTTTGCAATAATATTACGGTGGGAAAACAAAAATGCAAAAACAAGTAGTGACTAAAATGCCTTCTTGTATGTGAACACAATGTACCAGTCTGGCAATCGGTCACTAATTGAAGACTCTAAAAATCACAAACTTTTCTCATGGTGAAAAATTATCTAGGTTTACAGTACTACTACTGATGCATAGAATAGTGTCTAATTATTGGTATTTTAGAAGTTTTCAGTGAATATATTGTTAGTTGTCTGATTGAAAAAATAATAACATCTCAGTTACAGTTAGTGCAGCTTTAAAAAAGGGTAAAGCATTTATTATGTGGCTAAACGAACATAAAAAAAATCATACAATATCTATTTGTCATGTATGTATGTATGTATGTATGTATGTATGTATGTATGTATGTATGTATGTATGAAGAAGAAGGATAACATACAAGTCGAAAACAAATTTTGAATGAAAAATCCAAAATTAAAAAAAAAAAGGTTTGTTTTTTTCTGGAAACCTGCAAGGGTATAACACTATTTACATGTATATTACAGAATCTAGTGCCAAGTCCCTTTCAAATGACTTTTTACCCAAATACATCTTTAGGATTGTGAGAATAAGCTGGTGGCCAATTTTTTAAAAGACAGTTATTAGTTAATCAATAGTTAAGGCATTTTGATAATGATTGTGGTGCATACTGTACTTGTACTGTAAGTTTTCTGGTTTTGTTTTTTTAACTTTGAGAAATCAGTTTTTCTGTTTATTTTGATAAACAAGTCTTTCTCTGTTTATTTTGATAAATAACTTGTCTTTTATTTATGAGCTGGTGAAATTGTTAGTAAAAACAATCACAATATTGAATGGAGTTGATTAAAATACTTGTAATGTCACGTTAGTAGGTCATTAAAAAAAAAGTTTTGATAAAGTGACTGACCTCGTGGAATGTTATTGACTGGTTGCTTGGTTGCTTTCAATGGATATCACTCTATGTGTTCAATGGCTAACACTCTTTTTTTTTGTATTTCAAAAAAAGTGGAAATTTAAAAAAAATGTAAATTTAAACTTGTAAAATTTCATAAAGTCAAATGTACATGGTTTATTTTGAACCATATATGTTGATTGTATTAATTCTCTGTTAGTGATGTCATAGTTGTAAAAAAAAATGTAGAGATTTTAATTAACTGCGCACCAAAGCCCATGTATGTCTTTAAAAGATTATTTTTCATGTTTGAAATTACGAATAAAGTTAAAGCTATTTGTAGAAGGACTTGCTGACTGAGAAGTAATTTTATATTTATGGCCACAGAGGGTGCTATATATCACAAACGTATGAGGTCTCATGAGGTCTAGCATTACCTAATACTAGACTGTAAGATACAGACATTCGTTCCACACTCAGCCTGATAGGGCTTAACAACACGGTGTATCTTACAGTCTATACTTAATACATGTATGTGCATTTGTTTATTGGCTGAATGGTAACATCACCTGCTCACTGATTGGCTAAGGACGGAAAAACTCATCTGCAATCAGCAGACCCAGAAATGGGTTGTAAAATAAAGTAGTGGATGATACACAAAAAGTACAAATCTGATGAAACTTGTATCATCATATTCTATTAGAAAGTAGATATTGTCAAATTACAACGTGCGATTAAAATACTGTCAAATACTGTTTAAGGGATTTACATGTAATTTTCACTGAAAAGGAAAATTGGCTGTCTTACCAGGACATAATTTTCACCGATTTTAAGGAAGGTATGCACGGGATCTATGATCTCATACATCACAGGCCTCTTTATGCCACTGTCCAAAATGCTGCCATGTAAGTAGAATGAATAGTGATCTGGCTTGTCAGAATGCATGTATAAGTAAAAAGTGTTTTCAAGGATTAGTGGAAATCCACCCCAACGAAAACGGTCAAAATAAATTCCAAATGAAAATGAAGTATATCACAGTAACACTGTTTTGTGAGGTATACCAAAAATATGGTCTTGGGAATGACGTCATTTGCTTTAGGGTAAAGATATCGAAGTTTGAGTGATTCTTCTCTTGCATCATGATCTGTCATCAACAGTTTGATACTGTACATACAGAAGTAAGGTCAGCCGTAGTTCATTCTGACTGACCCTAAATTTGTTCAAGCTGGCAAAAAAAAAATTCAATAGAAGACCGCAGTGTGTATATTATACGTACATGCGACATGCATTATTTTTGTCCCAAGTTATTTTTATTTCAAAATTGAATATTAAGAGCTCAGAGTACATCTCTCAGTGAAGTTTCTTTTGTAGCGCAATTACAGTAAACATACTGTGTGTAAGCTATGAGTCAGTAATCTTGGTGTCCTGTGAAATCAGTATTGACATGCTTACAGGAACATGTATATGTATGCAATTCATTCTGTCTCTCATAGCTCTAAAACGGACACACTACGGGTATGTTATTTACATGATTTGAGGGTAGCTTGTGCAAAGGTAAAATACAAGTATGAGAAATACAACAAACTACCATATATCTATTACAAAAAAATCATAAATATTTTATATATTGATATCGATAATAATACATTCTTTATCACTATCCCCCTGCAAATCAACCATCTTGAATAGTGCATTGTGGGAAATGTACAACCGATCCCTTGATAAACATGAATTGATCACAGGTACAAATTTAAAGCAAAGTAAATTACTAAACACATTGCAAGAGGGCAGACTCCTTCAAGGTGACTTAGATCACAGACAAGTGCCTAGATTGAGGTACAACTTATACACCAACTACAAATAATCCCACAATCCTTTGCAAATGAACTTGATCAGTGTGGATTTAAGTTGGCTAAAATATCCATATGCCTATGAACAAAACGTAGTATATACCATGCACAAGTCAAGATATTGTCTTTGAACAGAAAATATGGATTAAATACCCTAGTCGTTCTACGTCACAACAAACAATGTGTATACATCACTGTTTCTGTGGTACTCCAAATATGGATAAACATTTTTCATTAATTATGCTCGTATAGTGACTCGTAGTGACAAGACTCCTTAGATCACTCCTATTTTTCAGAGTGCTGAACAAAGAAAAATCTCAGTTAATATTATATCTAATTGATCCCCCTATTATTTTTCGTCATTCAGCCAGAAAATAGTTTTGTGACTTGTCATCATATTCAACTCAAATTGACAAATTGACAAATTGA
This sequence comes from Glandiceps talaboti, assembly GCF_964340395.1. NCBI lineage: Eukaryota > Metazoa > Hemichordata > Enteropneusta > Spengelidae > Glandiceps > Glandiceps talaboti. The sequence goes on from NC_135549.1 coordinate 22,646,101, forward strand.
CAAAAGAGAATTATGATGAGATGATCTGTAATTGTAATTCAATCTGATGTGGTGAATACAACTCAATTTCTTTATTTACCTCTATTTACTTCGATTATTGTCGTTTGTTTTCGGCTTTGCTGCTCCGGAAGTGATCACCACCAGGGGAACGAAATCAAAAACAAAACAATTAACGCTAAACAAAGGAAATAGAGATAGACTTATCACATCATATTTTAATCAGATTGAGAGAGGTTCAGAAACTTATGCAATTGTAACGAGTGGCGGTAGGTTTGACTCAGCTAACTCTTCTTGTTTCCATAATTTCTTATGATGGTTGATCTGCTGCCCTCTGTAGTCCACAAAGATTGTATGACGTAGCTTGAAGTAGGTTGACAGCATACCATTTGGTAGTATACCATTATGGACTCTAACATGGTTATAGAAACTAGGTGAAATATCACTGGAAAAAGAAAAACTAATTTTAAGTATTTCTTTATAAAAATAACAATAATAATTATTATGATGATTTATTTTGAGAACCAACTCATACACTAGACAAATTTCACAAAAACACAAAAAGACTCATTACAGTATGAGTTTTAAAAAAACGTCCATCAAAAATCTTTTCCAAAATTTACTGTTTAAAATCACACAATCAGATAATGGTGATATAATTAAAATATTTTCACTCTCTTTAAGTCTAAAATAAAATTTTGACCATAGAGTGCGCTGTTTGCTCTCAACTGTCATGATATAACTATGTACACACGTGTTAGAAATACTCACATGCCTCTTTTAAGCCAAGCAATATTCTAAATGCATTGTTGTACAATAAAATAGCCAGTTTCTTGGTCATTTAGAATTGGCTGCATGTACGTGTTGGTTCCCGTTAGCCTGTATAGCAGGTGTTGCTTCTTGTTGACCCATTTCCAATTTTACATATTTATAAAGGGGCACAAGAAAACAAAGAATTATAAGCTTTAATTAAAATCAAAATGAGAATTAATTTGTTAAACTTACACAACTGCGTGTGTATGAATGTCTTGTCCTCTCCAATGAGTAAATGCATCCTCACTGGCAACCACAACAAAGTTTCCCCAATCTCCTCCTATTTCCCTCGCTGCAGTGGAGTAGCATAGAATATCAGGATGTGTCTGTAACAATTTCATCAACTCAGCGTCAAGTCCCCAAGCATGATCAACTGCACCTTGACCAATCTCTTCAAGAGGTCGTCGATATCCAATAAATCCTACAAATAACAGCTGTTTAGCTGTCTCCTTGTCTGTACTAAGTCTCGTCGTTGTAGCTTCAAGACTCTGTGGGAAGACTATTCGTATGTCTCTATTTCCAGTAAACTTTCGGTACACTCCTTTTTTATACGTGCCAAAACTCTTCACCAATTCAGTATCAGTTTTCAACCTGTCAACCTCTTCGTTAATCCTGGCTTTTACTTCAAGGAGAAACTGGAAATCGTCTGGGAAATCAGCTGGAGTTGTCACGTCCATACTAGGTGAATATGGATCTCTGTAAACAGGAAGGTAAGAATATGTTTAAGATCACTTTACAACAGTGTTACATGTATCATTACAAAGCTTAATTGTTATTGATAACGTGGGTGTAGACACATGAATAAAGTCTCTATCTATCAAGCTTGCAGTGTTAATGGAAAAAGGTGAATTTTTGTCAGGCCATCGCAAAGGTCAGGAAACAACGTGACACGTATATGTATATTATAGCACCAGATATTTGTTGAAAGATTGGTTGAAATTGCTCAATGGATGTTTGAGATACAGGTGGACACACAGGACCAAACATAGTAGGCATGCCCCCACCCCACCCCACTCCACAACATGACACTGTTTTTAGGATTTGTTATGTATTGTTTTTTAAATAATCTGTCCAACTTATGATTTTATAGCCTGGAATCCATGCAGATTGGATTTTTACGATCGTCTTTCCAATCGAGTCATGATCACCGTGCAAGAAAACAGTAAGGAAGACCATGCAGGGAAGGGTCTAAATGAAAGGGGTGGTGTTTTTGTGCTCATCTTACAATTGCTAAAAGCAAGATAATTCATTTCTCAAAAACGATTACTTTTATCTGCAGGTTTTACCTGTATCATCAAACCAAGAGCCGCATGTATCATATCTCCATGTATCATAGACCCATAATATTTAATATTCAATATTCAATCTATATTACGCTTATAAAACACACACTACAAAAGAGTGTGGTATGGTACAAGTTTTTGAAAAAACAAAATGAAATTTATAAAAGGTTCACAATTGATAAAAGATTTACAATCAACATAGTATATATTGTGTAATACAGTACTGTTGGTATATAGAAACTTAGGGTCTCATTTATTTCAGAATCCCCTCCTATCATGATTTACACTAAATTTACAGATAGTGCTGATCCACTAGTGTGATGACGGGGAGTACTTTATACTGGTCCAACAGCCACTGCATTGAAATGATATCATTACATGTGTCAATACTGGATGAACTGGGATGACCTGAGCTAAATCACAAAGTACGGTTTATTCTGCACGTTCAATTGACAGCAATTGTGGTGTGATGATATCATTGCTATCAATCACCATGCAGGCTTTGTCTAAATCACAAAAGATGTCGCATGACAATCCCATGATTTGGTAAATAGTAGTACAGGCAAGATCTTGAATCAACTAATTAGCTGTATAATTTATATATATATACATGTGTGTGTGTGTGTGTGTGTGTGTGTGTGTGTGTGTGTGTGTGTGTGTGTGTGTGTGTGTGTGTGTGTGTGTGTGTTGAAACTGCAGTCATTAATACTGGTATAGTCAGACTGTAAATGTCTATATAGATCCTGGGGTATATTAAAGTCTCATAGAAGAGTGTACATGCCACCCAGAGGGGTCACTTTTTCATGGACCTAAACATGGGTCAACTTTTCATCTGAAACTTCTGTAATCATTGGGTCAATAACATGGGAAATGTCTTCATGCTTTAAAAATAGGCTTCACAACACCAGAATAAAGGTAGTTGATAGATGATTCGAGATCCCTACCAAAAAAAGTTAAACATGATGTGAATTTACTAATTTCTGTGTTAATTTTCTTGCCAAAGAATTTTTAGTCAATTTCTTAAAATCTCATTCCACAGGAACCAGCACATTAATTCAGACATTAAGTTGAATATATACAATACAGTCTACAGTTCATCTACATCACATACCCCCCCCCCCCCCCTATAACTGTCTTCATTTACTTTTACAACTCATCAAATTAAGTATGACCAATAAATATCCAAGTGTTTAGGGTTGGAGCAATTTCTCAACAAAAACAAATTAAAAGATTATGTAACACCCCACCTATTTACCCTATTCACCCCCCACCCCCCCCCACCCCCACCCCCCAGGCATGTTATCAGAAAACAAACAATTTGTTTATTTTTGCCTGTGAAACCAAAATGTCTATAATATATTGCCTTTAATATGCTAATTTAAAAACTGATCCAGACAAGTTTACTAAAAAATGCATGTTTATATTGCCGCTGTTGAAATTCTTGTAACTTTCCCTTCCCTCAGTCGAGACATATTTCAGTTCAGCATACAAGGGGCTTCATTACATAAATTTATTTAAATATAATTATTTATAATTTTATTTTGTAAATAAATATGCAAATTGCCAAAGAGCCTGGGGTGTGTTATTGATAAACACAACTTAATAATATTGTGAAAATAAAATTATTAATTATTATATTGTTAAAGGGGCAGTCTGTAATTTTTTTTATTGGTCTTGGGTGGTCACTTTTTGCTTCAAAAATTTGTTGCATTACAGCTATTGAAGCATGATGAAACATGTCTACCAAGTGCTCAGCTTTCCCCAGAAATTCGTATTTGATATAAACCCTGTCATTATGACCTAAGTTTTTATAATTAAATATATTCGAAAAGAACCACAATCTCAATAATAGTGCACATTTTAAAACCACCTCCATCTCACTCATTAATTAGTATTCCACATTTGTATGCAAAGAAGTTTTGATGCATTATAATATGTACACTAACTTTTATAGTATACTAAACTGTGATTTCATTCATGAGACTTTGTCACTTTAAAGGCAAAAAATGTAAAGCCAGAGAACTATTACAAACCTGGAGTTATCTGTGGAAGAGTTGGAGCTTGATGTACACTGCGCCATGTTTGTGTAGTGGAGATAATGCTATCTTAAGTAGGTCAAACATCCATGTGTACTGCTTAGTATCATGCAGAGGTATCATGTACTGAGTTGGTTTCATAAATTATTAAGCGTAAACAAACATATATTTCAGGCTATCTCACAGGGGCGTGTAATATTTCATAGATTGTTGTTTTCTTATTGCTTAGAATGCCGTTTTCTTAGGAAAATATCGTACGAATCTTGCTGCTACAAACGTATTAATCTCTATACTACGAAGAAATTCTGTTCCCCTTACATGTAGGAATATCTCATCAAAAGGTTGTTATATTTAGTCTGTAGACCTGGAAAACAACAATCTATGAAATATTACACGCCCCTGCCCTGTGGGCTATCTGTGTACACTGTCTGTATGGCTTTGACACAAGTACATGTATATGCGTGTACAGTCAACAGTTTCAACATTGACCCAATCTGATTAAAATCCGATGTAGATGTTAGGGTCTAACAGCATACCTCTCGGCGCAGGACACTCCTCCAGGCCGGGCACCTCCAAGCGCAGGCCGCATACAAATATTTACCGTGGCCGATAATACCGTAGCCGATGATACCGTAGCCGATGATACCGTGGCCGATAACGACAAACCGGTCTTCTAATTCAAGTGTCGGTCTTCTAGTTCAAGTGTCGGTCTTCTAGTTCAAGTGTCGGGCTTCTAATTCAAGTGTCGGTCTTCTAGTTCAAGTGTCTTCTAGTTCAAGTGTCGGGCTTCTAATTCAAGTGTCGGTCTTCTAGTTCAAGTGTCGGTCTTCTAGTTCAAGTGTCGGTACTATACTTTCATCCAACCAGGACACCTGTCAGATCATGACAAACATTTTACATGTCAGGGACCAGTCAGTTTCGTTGGCCTGTGGTACACATATATATTTGTTCTTGTCTCTGTTTCTTTCATAATTTTTTTAAAAAATATTACTTCATGTAAGGGTTCAAACATAACTATACATAAAATTATACATGTACATGTATTACCTTGCTACCACACTAGTTACAGAACATGCCATGTAAATGTTTGGCTGTTTCACAATCAGTGCTTCACTTATCTTGCACTTTGGGGCAAAAGTGAACTTGAAGGTTTTGTAATACTATTAGATAGTTTATAAAAGAAATTGTTCTAGTCTCTTCAGTATGAATTTGTCAGAAGGGATGAATATACTTCCTATTTCGGACACTACGATGTATCGACACTACAAATCAAATTCAAGTTTGTATTGAACACTAGGTATGACCTCCTAAAGTGCTCTAACATACCAGTGATTTGCTATACATGCAATATCAATGCCCCTATACCAATGTTACATGCCAACTTTTATAATATGGAAAATCTATTTAAAAAGTTATATTTACTTTAGCTTTTCGAAGCTTGGCAATATTACTATGGCTATGAATAACCTAAAAATTGCCTAAAAAGAAACAAAAAGTTCCAGATCTACAAGGGGGGAAACTCCTTGGACTCCCTCACCCCAGAGGCCACCCATTCGTTAAAACCAACAATAAGATTCACCAAAATTGGCAAAAAAAATTCAAAAGCTTCTAGGGGGAGACCCCCTAGGACCCCCATAAGAGGTAGACATGCCCCAGTCTCAAATCAAAGTTCATCTCTCCACCTCTTACGGTCAAGATGCTATGAAACTTTATTTAAAAATGTTTCAACCATATGTAGTTGCTTTTTACATGTCAGAGCTGTCTTGTAAAGCTTGCAAATTATTGTTTGAAAGTGTCTGTGAATAGCCTTAAAATTGGCTTTAAGAGTAAAAATCCTCCAGGGCTTCTAGGGGGAGACCCCAAAGAACCACCCTTCCCCATAAGAGTTAGACATGTTCCAGTCTCAAATCAAAGTTCTTCCCTCCACCTCTTACTGTCAAGATGCTATGAAACTTTATTTCAAAAATGTTGAACCATATGTAGTTGCTTTTTTACATGTTAGAGCTGTCTTGTAAAGCTTGGAAATTATTGTCTGAAAGTGTCTGAATAGCCTAAAAATTGGCTTTAGGAGTAAAAATCCCCCAGGGCTTCTAGGGGGAGACCCCTAGAACCCCTACCCCACCCCTCCCATACACACACTCACACACTCACACAAGAGGTGGGCATATCCCAGTCTCAAAAGCTCTTCCATCTACAGCTTACTGACAAGATGCCATGAAACTTTATTCACGGGGGTCAGTGACTTTTTGTTGGCCCAATGGAAAAAAACACTGACCACCCCCTACCCCCCCCCCAGGCTGGAGAAACTGACCGGTCTATCTAAATGTCTGAGCTCACCAATCAAGTTTCCCATTTGCATTTTCAGTGTGTCATCATACCATACCATGGCATAAAAACTGTCAATGATGTTTATTTAATTGAAAATCAAACATGTATTGAAATATGTAGTTTTCTAAATATAATCTGTGTGTGATAGAACAGCATCGTTTTACTCTCTGTAAATTATTGTCTGAAAGTGTCTGAATAGCCTAGAAATTGGCTTTAGGAGTAAAAATCCTCCAGGGCTTCTAGGGGGAGACCTCTAGAACCCCCCCCCTCCTCCCATACACAGACACTCACACAAGAGGTGGGCATATCACAGTCTCAAAAGCTCTTCCCGCTACAGCTTACTGTCAAGATGCCATGAAACTTTATTCACGGGGGTCAGTGACTTTTTGTTGGCCCAATGGAAAAAACACTGACCACCCCCTATCCCCCCCCCCCCGGCTGGAGAAACTGACCGGTCTGTCTGAATGTTTGAGCTCACCAATCAAGTTTCCCATTTGCAGTTTTCTAAATATAATCTGTGTGTGATAGAACAGCATCTTTTTATTCTCTGTATTACCCTGTGCGAAAACCAAACAGAAAATTGTGGCAACAAAAGTAGGTGTTCAACATTGATGTAAAAAAAATCGGATATCTCAAAGAAGGAAAGAAAAAAAAGTTGCCAGCTTAGGGGAAGAACAAAAAAAATAATTCACAGGCAAGCAGGTGGGGAAAAAAATAATGACCCCGGGTATCAAATGGTCTACCCCTTAGAAGGTAGTACCTCAGTCGTAGTGGTCTGAGGTATTACTCCCTGCCTTGTGCTTATCTTGGTTACGTAACACATCCTTAGAAAAGTGTACGATAAGGACACATGCTATACTGATCAAAGCTATTCACTGCCAGAGAAAGAGCGTTAGTTCTTATTAGAAGTCTTTGACTAGTAACACAGAGTGTTGGTTACAGGGAAAGTCTACAAATACGTCAATCGTTCAACTTACGTTCGACCAGATTGATGATACGTTCAATTTAATATTCAGCATAGGTTCGACTTCCGTTCGACCAGATTGAACACACGTTCGACCAGAACCCATTCGCATGCGTGGAGGGAAGGTTACTTTTATTTTCGCTAGCTTGTGAATTCATAGTGGAAATCTACAAGATTAACGGTATTTCGTGGCTTTTGCTGCAAATATTACCCATGCACGTCCAAAACAGTGCTTTCAGGAGGGGCTAGTCAAGATGATATCAGTAAATGATTTGATGATATCATCAAATACAGAATACAAAATAAAACGGCTAGCCATACGTCCGCATGATCAGAAGAGGTCATCGTCACGCGTTCACTTGCGTGTTTCCAATCCCTCTGTTTATACGGCCCCGACCAGATTGAGCAAACGTTCAACTTATGATTCAGCATACGTTTGGCTCTACATTTGTTTGAATTTAGACTTGGGTCTATTGCTACGTTTGTTGTTACATTACATCATACAGAGAATAAAGTGACATTGACCGTGAAACAGACCAGTGAATTCTTTGTATGTATGTATGTATGTATGTATGTATGTATGTATGTATGTATGTATGTTGTGAGAACGCATTGTCGAGGACTCTTAGCTTACACAGAGATACAGACTTATCTAAATCGATAGCTGTTGGCTGACTTAAGAATCGATTACTCCCCTGAATTCGTTTGTGGACATCTCAATAGCCAAGCAAATGTGTGTACCTGCCAGATACCTCTTAAAAGTGTAGACAATATAGCCATATAGTTGTATTTTGTATTGAGAGTATATGGCCTCCTACATGTCCTTATTTTCAAAAAAGTGCTCACGATGGGGACACCCCCTCCAAAGCCCTCCCCACTAGTTATCATGGAGGATGCTGTTTCTGCCCAAATTCAAGATTGAAAGAGAAGTACATGTATCTCCAAGTGCAGGTTGCAGCCGCGTGTGAGACCTTTTCTGCAAAACCCAGATCTATTTGTAAAGAAATCTCTTATTGATATATGGATGGATGGATGGATGGATGGATGATGAAGTCGATTTCTAACTGTTATTTTAATGTAGAGTAGCATACAATTGCACATCACTAGAATGTGGGAAGTGGGGGAGGGGCGATGTATAATTAATTACACATACTAAAATATTGTGTAGCCTAGGGGCTGGGGTTAGGAAAATACTTGAGTTCATTTTGGAATGGCCATGAAATTTTTTGAGAGCAGGAAGTGGGCAGCAAAAAAAACCTTTGACCAAAATATTTGGCCTAACGAAAGTGACAAAAATATGAAATTTATGTGAAAGATCTCAGCTGCAATCCTTTGCTCACAGTTGTTATAAACCACAATCACATGGAAACATAACTAGATGATTAATGTTCAAGAAATCAGTTAACAATTATATTACACTGATGTAATATTATTTCAAACCCAGCAAATTTTATGGTATGTTAAGAGAGGGTGGACAGTTAGATGCAATGCACAACGGACAAGTACTTTCACACCTGAATTTACAAATTGTAACTAGTCTTTTAACATCTCCAGTTTGTTCAACATCTCAAGCTATTTAGGTTGTGGTCTGAGAGGTTTATCTGGTGTGAACACTGAAGAAAGAGATGTGATTTGTTAAAACCTTGTTGTGTTTCTAAATCCAAAGCAGAAGAGAAATTATGTGTGAATCATAGCGCAACATGAGTTAGCAATGGTGGAAATAATTTGCGTCAATGTTACAACAGCTTTATAGCAGCACATATATTACAAGTTGGAGTCCCACGTATGAACACAACAAAATAATCTGTGCCTATTTATTTTTTAGGAACAACTATTACCAGTAAACACTAAATCACTGTTGATATGTCAAACATGGACAAAGCTTACATGCAAATGTAAATTATAAATTAAAAATATAAGTTATCTGGTAGAAGTAAAATTAATTATTTAGTGAGCAAGTCCAGACATGTTGGGATGGGTTGGAGATGGGGTGAGGAGCAATTTATGCAGTTTCTTGACCTACTGGACAGGCGAGAATGAATCAAGGCAATTCATCTGAAGTGTAAAAAATTATACAAACATAAGTCTCAAATTGTTTGAACCATATCAAATATTAGCTGTCATATATCAATTGTTGATAAATATGACAACTTGCATATCACAGATAACAATCCAAAGAAGCATTCCTTCAAATAAACAAATAACTTTATTTACATATTTCTAATTTCTCAAAACCAGCAACACAAAAGTACCATTCACAAATAAAAACTATTTCAGTGACGAGCAGTGTCTAATATTTGTTGGTTTTGTTCCCTAGTATTTGGTAAACATATGCCATACAATGCATACATCTGTTCAGATGATGAAACAACAAATGGTTTTTGCATTTAACACACATACGCATGCCTGTCACAAATCAACACTCCTAAACAAAGGTTCTTCTTTGAAATAGACACATAGGTGGACCAGTTCAAGGCCATTCCCATTGTCCTGCTGGTGCTTCCGCAACAAGTGGTTCCCAGGTTTGCCAATCTGCCATCTTACGGGCCAAACGCAGCTCTGACTCAGCCTTCAAAGAAAGAAATGATGTAAACAGAATAAGATTCAAATACTACCACTCATGCTGCATTTACTATTTAGTGACGATTTAACTATGATGTTTCAAAACTGAATTTCTTGTTACTATAAACTCTTACGATTTGGTGTATGAGAATAAACTCAATACTTTCACAAATCAAGGTCAGTTACCCGGATGCTCACTGCTGGGGACTCTACCTGCAAGACCTCCCAAGACAAGAGTTTGGGAAAACTGAATCCCAACTCGCCCGTGCTGGAACTATCTCCTAAATCAGTGCATGCTGGGGAATATTTCACGTCCAACATTGCAGACTAAACGATTTAGGTACCTTCGCAACACGTTATACTTTGTAATTCCAATGAACAAACCCCACTTTTTATGACTTGGAAAAAAATGTACTGCATGACTTCTGTTGGGGGGTAGTTGGAATCTCGTTTCACCACACTATCTGGTCTGGGTGGTTTTGTAGAAGAGCCCGAGCAGTGGGAGTCTGGGTAACTGACGGTCACAAAATGGAAATCATAATATGTTTGAGTCACTAATGAACACATAAATGAACAAGCCTTCGTGGAAGACACATTGCCTCCCCCAATATTTTATTTCTGTGTGACTAATGAATAAAATTGATTTATTCATTTTTTAAATTTTGCTAAAGAGATAGAGAGATATTAGCAAAAGATCATATCTGATGAAACAGATGAAGATGAAGAAGCAAGGCAGTGACAGCAATCCAGAGATCAAGATGAAAGTGATATAATCAAATATTTCTATTATTTTGTATGGACCTGTTGTAAATAGCCTCTTCACACACCATCCAAACAGCCTGTTTGAACAGAACAGCATTAGTCTGAAGGAGTGAATATTAATCAAACTGTACAACTAATGTATTTACTCACTGCCACGGTTCATGATGACTAATGGAATACTATATTACAAGAGTCATGACATTTGCCCTTTTATGTGACAGGGGTGACATCCATTCCAACCACACAGTTCTTGACCCAATTTTAGTACGGACTAAAGTGATTGACAAAATGACACCAAATTAACCAATTGAAATGTACAAAGGACACAATAGTATGACTGAATGTCTGCAGGACACAGTTTTCTGACCAAACTGTACCAAAAGAAAATAGTTTCTCGACGCAAGTCAAACTATACCCAAAAACACTTTTTTGGACTGCATTTTTAATTATCTTCAAAAGACAATTTTCTAATAAAAACAAAGAACACAATTTTATAATTGAATTCAGTTTGAATACACTGATTTATGGACTTAATTCTGATTGCAATATACCCGATGAAACACTCCTGTGTTCTACTTGAATATACTAACTTGAGGGACATAATTTTTTTTACTAAATATGCACTACTGTACTTCCATGATGTATATCTGTTGATTTGATGCAGTTCATTATATCTAATAATCTCTATCCTTGAAATAGAATGTCAATCAGAAAATTACATTCTTTACACACATTCAGTCTGGACATTGTGTCATTCAGTCAGAGTTCTTTTCCACATCACCAGAGGGCGCTAGCACAATAAGCTATCACATGACATGGGCTAGACAGCAATACTCCGGTTGGAATAATTTGGTTGGAACATTTGGTGACAGCTGACAATTACTGAGTTAAGAATATGATTATTGGCTACAACAATGGCAGATAAAGTACAGACAAACAAACACAGACAGACAGACACAAACTAAAACTTTCATTGCTACAATAAGCTATCAATGGACATACATATGTAATTAGACTCACAGTAGAGCAGCATCTTTGATTGCCACTTTTCCTCAATTAACAGTACATCCAACCTCATTCAGTTCATTCACCTTAACTACAAGATGATTGTATCCACATAACCAAGGCACTGCTATCACCCACTTGACTTGTGTAACCTACCACATGCAACAACTACAATTTTAGTTTGTGTCCATCTACGTTTGCTAATGGCATATTTTCCTTAGTAATATCAAACTGACCACTAGTTATCTAATGTCACTGTGAATGGTTAACTAGTAACTTCACATGGTTGCTGCAAGTTTACTGGTAACCTCACATGGTTACTGCAGGTTTAGTGGTAACCTCACATGGTTACTGCAGGTTTAGTGGTAACCTCACATGGTTACTGCAGGTTTAATAGTAACCTCACATGGTTACTGCAGGTTTAATAGTAACCTCACATGGTTACTGCAGATTTACTGGTAACCTCACATGGCTACTGCAGGTTTACTGGTAACCTCACATGGTTACTGCAGGTTTAGTGGTAACCTCACATGGTTACTGCAGGATTAGTGGTAACCTCACATGGTTACTGCAGGTTTAATAGTAACCTCACATGGTTACTGCAGATTTACTGGTAACCTCACATGGTTACTGCAGGTTTAATAGTAACCTCACATGGTTACTGCAGATTTACTGGTAACCTCACATGGTTACTGCAGGTTTAATAGTAACCTCACATGGTTACTGCAGGTTTAATAGTAACCTCACATGGTTACTGCAGATTTACTGGTAACCTCACATGGTTACTGCAGGTTTAATAGTAACCTCATATGGTTACTGCGGATTTACTGGTAACCTCACATGGTTACTGCAGATTTACTGGTAACCTCACATGGTTACTGCAGGTTTAATAGTAACCTCACATGGTTACTGCAGATTTACTGGTAACCTCACATGGTTACTGCAGGTTTAATAGTAACCTCACATGGTTACTGCAGGTTTAATAGTAACCTCACATGGTTACTGCAGATTTACTGGTAACCTCACATGGTTACTGCAGGTTTAATAGTAACCTCACATGGTTACTGCGGATTTACTGGTAACCTCACATGGTTACTGCAGGTTTAATAGTAACCTCACATGGTTACTGCAGGTTTAATAGTAACCTCACATGGTTACTGCAGATTTACTGGTAACCTCACATGGTTACTGCAGGTTTAATAGTAACCTCACATGGTTACTGCAGATTTACTGGTAACCTCACATGGTTACTGCAGGTTCATAAAAGGAGTTCACATGTCTAATTTGGTACTTTCTTCATCTAGTAGAGCACAATGCTCTCCTTAATCTTGTGTATTCTCTGTCACGTAACCTAAAATGAACACAAGATTAATGATCTGATAATGATTAAAGGATGCTTACTTGGACTATCACTTCTTCTACTTGACCACCACCTATTTTAGTTTCCAAGTCTTCAATACCAGGAGTCTTCAAAGAAAAAAAGGAAAGGAAAGGCGTGTTACTTTTTTTTTCATAAAGTGGGACAGGCTGTAACTGTAGCCTCATTTTCGGCTCAGGTCAAAAAATACACATGCCAAATATTATTCAGGGACAAACCGACAGTAACATGTATTACAGCATGATTGAGGTGTTATGGTATGATTGACTTCTTACAGCATGACTGAGGCATGATGGTAGGATTGAGTTGTTATGGTATGATTGAGTTGTTGAATTGAAACTGACATTATTGTTTTGATATCCAAAAATCATTTCAAAGTGTCCTTTTTATGTAAAATCAGAATATTTCGTGAAAGCCCAAGTAGAAAGGTACTGAAATTATATTTCCATATGAGTCACTGAAGTAAACATAAAGACCCACAAAGTAATCGACTTTGTCCCTTTAAATCAGAAGAGAAATGACCTATAGGATTACTGGTATGACAAAATAAATTAAAGTCTACTGCCTTGGAATTTCAAGATCGTATCCCCTTTTCTCCTTTTCCTGCTGGCACTTACAGTAATATTTTATGAAATGTATCCACTATTTAGTAAGCATATAAGACAGTATGGTTTCTCACTGGATAAATCTATCATCAGATTAGCAAGTGTACCTACATGTACATGTTGCCATGTACTGTTAGCATATATGCATACACAGTGTATGTGCATATACTAACAATACATGGTGACATATTATTAAAGTATGTACACTTTTCAATAGATATTTCACTGTGTACTTATACATACACTTTTCACTAGATATTTCACTGTGTATATATACATACACTTTTCATTAGATATTTTACTGTGTACACAGATATACTTTTCATGAGATATTTCACTGTGTACATATATTTTAAACTTTCAATGAGATATTTCACTGTGTACATACCGGGGTACTTACACTTTTCACTAGATATTTCAGTATGTACATATACTTAAACATTTCATGATGTATTTTAGTATGTACTATATACTTACACTTTTCAATATATATTTCACTGTGTATATATACTTACACTTTTCACTAGATTATACCTATCAGTGATAATGGTTTCAGTGCTCTGTCTGTAGGCACAGTTCTGTGGTAACACCTGTAGTGCTGCCAAACATTTGGTATACAGAATTTTCAGTTTCTGTGTGGGAAAAAAAACATACGTACAATATGTGACTTAGGGATGACATTTCTCAACAATATTTAGTAGTTTGCTTAGGTTGGTATAATATGTAAGTAGGTAATATCTCCCTGAATTCCCCCCATCTCTTTACCAGAGTTCCCAAACAAAATGAATACAGTGATAATACAAAATTTAACAACAAACTCATTATTGTAAAATCTCCCACACTCTCACACAAGTTCATGCCGTTTATATTGGGCTTTGTATTCAAAATTATTCTAAAATATTACGAGGTTTCCATTTACAGATAAAAAGTGGTGTTTTTTTTGTATTTTTGGTATCCGCAGATTTTGTCAAAAGTATAAAAATATTACAAATTATCACTTTTATGTGAGTGACAATATCATAGTAGTAATTCCAATGTATTTCTATTCTCTTGGATGCATAATATCAAAAATAAAATCACTTGGTTTATTTGGTGAAAATAACATATGAAGAAACCTACCTCATGAGGGCGGGCTTCAACAGCCAAGCCTACCAGACCTGTAGTCTAAAAGAGAATGGGAAAACAAATCCAGAGTAGTGTAAGATTACTAGGATTGTTACACTTTACATTGTAATTCTTGGTACTTGAAATAGAATGTTACTGTCTAGGTGCATCATAAAAATAACAAACATTCAATTTCTTGGTCGACACCATAACTTCCACTCCACGCGCTTCACACGCATTACTACATGTAATAGACACGCATGAGAATAATTTGACCTTCTTTGTTCTATTTGAACCCTCTAGCATGAGGTAAAATGCTATTGCAGATACCAAGAATTATGGAAAACCATTATGTTGTCCTGGTAGTTGGTCTAAATACTCCGGTTTGTAAATTGTGATGTTTAGTAGGCATCTCACCGATAGTGATGAGTTTCACCTGTAGCAGTACCCTGGTAGTCCAAGACAATTCTAACTTGTGCACCGACTATGGCCAGTATGACAAAATGTTCTCAGAGATCTGAGTGCTCTTAAAAGTGTGATCAATGTATTCGAATAAGTAATGAGATAGTGGCCACTCATTCACTACCAAGCCCACACTGACCTGTATCATTAGGTCAAGAAGTGTATCTCTCATAAACACACATGGTTCAAATTATGCAAGGACACAAAATTTTAGTATTATTCACAAACCAGAAGTCACAATTTTTTTAACAAAATATAGTGTTTTGGTGTTTTTTATTGAGATGTGCTGTTTAAAATAATTGTAAATCATTTGAATAGTTGATGTTGGAGTTCGGGAAAGAAGTTAGCTGATTAGGAGAGTTTGGGAGAGAAGTTAGCTGATTAGGAGAGTTTGGGAGAGAAGTTAGCTGATTTGGACGTTGGGAGAGAAGTTAGCTGATTAGAAGTTTGGGAGAGAAGTTAGCTGATTTTGACTTTGTGAGAGAAGTTAGCTGATTTGGACTTTGTGAGAGAAGTTAGCTGATTTGGACTTTGGGAGAGAAGTTAGCTGATTAAATGACAACTTGACATATTTTACTGGGAGAAAATCAGAGCAGACTCCAAAATTGTCGACATCTGTGTTCAATTGCACATTTGAGAGCACTCTGACTGAGAACGGCGTTATATCATGGATATCAACCATCATGTATCTGACTCCACACTCAAGTCAGTGCTTCCTTTGAAACCTATCTTCAATGATAGCCCATCAAGTGAACATACTATTCACTCCAGAGTCATGCTTTTCAACCAACCAAAATGACAGGTATCAGCCTTTTTTTCACTAAATGAATTAAGACATCTTTTGTTATTTTTAAAAAAGTATAATCAGTAACATTCTGTGATGTTTGAAGAGTAAATGTGGTTATTTATGTGCAAGTACATAGAACATTTTTACAAGTTTGTTGATAATCCTTCAACTTCAAGTTCAAGCATGGATCTATAAATCTCAGATCAACAGTTCAAGTACAAGGTTTTCAGCTTCAGCATCAGTCTGATAATATCTTGCATTTACCGGTAATATGTGGTTGATGATTGTTTGTATGGTAGGAGTACAAGAAGAATTGTAAGCATAGGGGCGTGTAGTATTTCTTAGATTGTTGTTTTCCTTGTATATGGACTAAATATAACAACGTTTTGACTAAATATCCTACCTGTGAGCATGTGAGGAAATAATGATGTATTATACATTATTTTATATCTACTACTATAGAGATTGACCAGGGCTTGATTTTAACTTTTTTCATTGGAAGTTCTAGGGGGTTATCAATTCCACAAATTGGTAGCCCATTCCATCCTTTAAATCATTGCATAATCAGTGGTAGCCTGAGTGGGCTACCAGCTGCAAATTATGGTAGCCCCATGACAAGAAATGGTAGTCTGTGGACATGGGACTACTGTTATGCACGAGTCAATGTAATGCCCGAGGGACCCCACCCCGGGTGATACGGGACAAATGAGGGGGATTAGACCGTGTCTGCAATGCCCGAGGGGGTGGGGCAATTCCCTCATATTGACCTCCCTAGTCATTTTCAAGGACGTAAAAGAGTGGTTGTGTGCCAGTCAGAATTTTTGAATGTCCCACCCATTGGGGTGGGGGAAATGTTGGGAGTTTTACTTGTTTTAGGTGGGGATTTTCCAGAATGTCTTGCCCAAGGGGGTGGGGTATTTGACAAATTTCCAAATCCCCCACTATGCCCCGAGGTGGGGGGGGGGGGGGGTTGACATTGACTCGGATACATTTGTAGCAGCAGGGTTCATATGACATTTCTCTTAGGTAAAACGGTAATCTAAGCAATAATACGTGCCCCTGTGGATGTAAGTTGGTATATGTACTCTGATATGAACGTTATTATCCGACGGCGACTTGGTGACGTCCGGAGCATCCATGGACCATGGTGGACAATGGTGCACCAAGGTCCAAAGCCCCTGGACGTGGACAGCACTCGGCGAGGCTATCTCGAGTTTGGAACAAGACAAATGTCCAAATATACGCAAAGCATGAATACATTGGTCCGAAACAATAAGGTAAGGTATGCAAAATTATGTCGAGCATTTCGTAGGCTAAAAATGTTGCAATTACAATCAACAATCAGAACGAAATGATCAGTACTGCTATTTATACGTACCCTTTTGAGAACACCAGCCATCTTGGATTTACAAAGCATCATGGGTATCTTCTCACTTGTTATACGTTGTTTATGTTTTACACAAATTAAAGTATGAATATCTTATTGTGCATATTTTATTCTTGTCTTTAATACTTTTAATTAATCAAGTGAGCAATCACAAGTAGTTGTGTTTCCTGTGCCAAAATGCCACCCACAATTTGATTTGAGTGTATGGGACGCCCTCTCGCGACTCTTCTTTCGAAGCAGATTCCGACTCGACAAATTCACAGTCGAATATCGTGACATATTTTGATTCGTAGACCATCGTACGATATTAATCACAACTTTATATTCATATATTTTATAAAGCTACTTATTTGCAACTTCAGTATTTGTACATTATCATTTAATTTGTCAAATTGTTATGTTTACATATTCTATTTTTTATCAACTTTCTTGGTTGATATTCTTTGTGCTATCATGTTTTTCTTTGTTTAGTATTGTTAACATGTTCATTTTGTAATATTTTGTATACAAACGTAAATAAGTATGTGTATTTAATTATTCATTTATCATTTATACGAACACCTTGTATTTAGTTACTTCCCATATTTGCCATGTACAATATTAGTTTCAAGTGAACTACTTCCATGCTCCTCACCAGAACATTTTTTTGGTGGAAATAAATTCAATTCAATTCAATTCAATTCAATTCAATTCAATTCAATTCGAAGTACAGTAGAGATTCTTTACAAGTTGAGTTCTATTGCACCAAGTTTTCAATCCCCAACATGTGCTTATCAAAGGTGAACTGGTACGGTATATAAAATCTTCTGCTGGGTTATAAGCGCCACTGAACATTGTTTTCTTTGGATATTTGGCGCTATATAAATTTATTAGATAGATAGATAGATAGATATGTAAGCTCTAAGGTGTTCTCACATAACCACCCTAAACCATATGTAAGCTGATAGCAGTTAAAATATTGTGCTACAGGCCGGCAGAAATAAATAAACCTTTACTAGACTTTTCGTTTCCTGTTTGCCACGTGCACTGTGACCGCCGGTGTAAGCTTATGATGAAGAATGAAAGTTGTATGAAAATATATCTTTTGGACAGCTGCAGATGGTAAATAGAAACAGAATGTAGTTACTACTATTCTATTCCACTATTTATTTATTTCTATTTTAATTACAGTACAAGGTGTTATGACTAAACGTTATTTCAATAACAAAATAAAACTATCCTACATGCATCGTAAATAGGTACAAATAAATTCAGGTGGCGTTTTAGGCAAGGAGAGTTCATTGACGTCATCATTGGTCACTGTCGGTGGGAATGTAACCCATGGTGATCGGTGGTGTCTACGTACAATTCCCACTGGATAACGATAATTTTCAACTTGTAATATAATTACACTACATATTAACTGAATATCAAAATCGATGACACTCTACATTGTGCAAACTGCACATGTTAATTCGAAACCAGTAGTGTATGGACCACATGGTAAAGTGCCGGCCTCGCATCTACCTTCGACAGCATAAAATAATGCACCATCTTTATTGCTACTGGTACCTGGCGTTGCTTCTGCTTGGCGATCCATACAAACATACTCTGAGCGTTTATGTGTATGGTGTGCAGTCATAAGGTAGCCATGGTACTCTCTCGTCCACTCCTTGGACGGACATTTGTTACGGGCTGGGACCATGAGAACTGTGCCACGAGATGAAGCACGACACACTGCACAGACTACATCACCGTCGTGGATATCAGCGAGTGGGGGAAAGCTAATTGTTTGGTATTCACTTCCGTATATTAAACCTTCAGCTTGGAATCCAGGTACTGGATTGTCATATATAGGATTCAAAGGCAAACATTGATAGTTGGCTCCACTACCTTGATGTGTATAATGGCTGCCACCTGCGATACCTGAAATTGTACACAATGCCAAAGTAGAATTTACGAAAGGAACTTTGCTGTTACTCTTTTTGATAAGTAACACATTTACCGGTATAAATATGAAAATAAATATAATTCACACAGATATTACTACATGCATATTTTATATCTTACAGTTAGCAATGGTTATAGTGGTAATTTAGAATTGATAAAATTCCAGTATACATATTTATTTTCAATCAATATTATGGATTCCTCTACTATATCAAACTATTATGAAAGTCCTGTACAGACAAATCTGGTTGTCATTTAGCTGTAGGCTGGTGAATATTCAACATTACAAATATAATATGCATGTGCCACGTCATTATCAATGGATGGGTAGAATCGGAGAACATACGTATGGACACATACCCTCATAGACTAATTCTGCTGTATCGGGGCACGTTTTCCTTCCCCATCTCACGTAAACGGTTCCTCTACCACCACCTCCAATATGATGTCGTACACGCATTACAATTTCATCAAGTACAAGTGACGGGACTGTGTGTCCTTCCTCACCCTGGTCACCATTCAGTCCCGGTACACCAGCTACGAATAAAACAAAATCACGTTTAAACGTGCATATATGTATATGTAGTTTGTAGATGGAGTCGACGTCATCAACGTAATCCATTGGAATCCAAGCATGAGATTCAGAGTCAGTAGACACCTATGCGGTATTACTTCCATCTTTACAAGCTGTAATAGATCTAGACGGATTAGGCTTGACTTCGACATTCAAAATCAAAATAGCGCTTTTACTTCTTCATTTATTCAAATGTGGGGGGTCTTTTTCTATTTCAAAGCAGCCTGGCAGTATTGACACGAATGGTACATGTGGGATCTATATTCTTTTTGAATGATACACCTGTAAATGATCAGACCCTACATGAAATAAACTAACAGTAGATCTCAGCTAAATAGCAAGGATCTAATTGTTTTCAATCAAAATTGATAAGCCTGAGAACAAAGAAAACTGATAAATAAGTTGTGGTGTCCCATGTTAGATATCATTCTACTTATTTTGGTTATGGTATATAGTGTATATAATGAAGTATTTTACGTCAGGTGACACTGTGTAGGGTCATGACGAAACATATATCATCAGGTGTACATGAAATCATTCCTTGAATGCCAGATTGTGGGACTACTGTATATAACTGATATATCCTCTAACCCCCTTACATGTATACACTGATATATCCTCCAATCCTCCACCTCCCCGTCTTGCGATATCACACTAATTCGGGTGACGCGTTAGCCTAATTCGGTGCAAAAGTTCCCAAAGTGTAGATTTGTGTGATATTGATCAGTTTCAATCGCCATGTGATCAAACATGCTTCATTGAGTATAAGGACACAGATACATGTATGTAGACAACGATATTATATTACATGTAATGGAGTCATGATGGGCGAATGGTTACAGTGGCTTGCTTGTTTGGAATCTGCAGGTTGTAGGTTCGACCCTGTACGTCGTTGCTGTTTGTTTCTGAATAGCTAAAGTTCTTGGGCAAGATTTGAACCACGATTGTGCTCCAGTCAACCCAGCTGTAGAATTGGGTACCAGGTTATAGATATAGGTCTTTCCTGGGGATAACAATATAATAACTCGACCCTCACGAAAAAAAGGTATTTACCTATAAGACTATCGAGTCTAATAAAGATTATTATTATATTATGAAAATGTCTTCCCCGTCATTGCTATTAATACTTTAAAGAATACGTACATGGGCCAGCCTTTCCCTTAGCTCCCGGTTCACCCTGGTCCCCCTTCATTCCAATAGCTCCTCTTGGGCCTGTCTCTCCAGATAATCCACGTCGTCCTCTTTCACCTGGCTGTCCATCCCTTCCAGTGATACCTGGGACCCCTGAAGGTCCTACCACCCCTGGCATCCCACGTGGTCCAACGGGACCAGGTGCACCTTGTGGTCCTGGTATGTTGACTACACTGCATGGACTATGCTCTGTATTAAAAAGTAGTATGCATCATTGTATCGGCGTACTGAAGTTGGGTAGTTTGTTCTATTGAATCATGTTTTCAATCCCTAACAACATAAGCGTATCAAAGGTGACTTGGTCCGGTATATAAAATCTTCTGTTGACGGTTAATGTATTCGTCGTCAATTTCACATGGGGTGACGTACAACATCAATATTGCGTAATACTTAGATTTACATAGAATGGACAAAGAATGACTGAGAACTACAGAGAAATTAGTCAAAATATTTGAATACCCGTTCGTTCGCGATAATTCATTCATTCATTCATTCATTCGTTCGTTCGTTCGTTCGTTTGTTCATTCGTTTGTTTGTTCATTCACTCATTCATCGTCATCATTATCATCATCATCATCATCATCGTCGTCGTCGTCGTCGTCGTCGTCGTCGTCATGTACATTTTGGTTATCATCACTTTGGCTTCTGACCTCTAACATCTTCCTCATCTGAAGAGACATGACGTTTCGATATTCCGGTTTCCGTTTCCTGGACAACTACCTGTAACACATTATATTTGGTAAACATAAGTTCCTGTAATGGTGTAGATACAAGTAACGACTGAAGCTGGTCTTAGCTGCAACTGGAACATTTAGATAAAATAAATTACTCGTAATATTGTACACCCTGAATAGTGTTGAAACAACCTGTGAGTGAATGTATGTTTGTAGTTGTATACATGATATATATGGCACAATAAATCAAATCAAATTGATTTTAGGTCTGCATCTAAAAACAAGCGCCATCAACGGCGATTATGATTTCAACCAATTAGTGCACTATTAACGGACAAGATTGGCCACTGATTACCATGTACAATGTCCAGGTCTTGGTATTTTCAGTCAGTGAATATATTTAACAGTGGTTGTATTTGATCAAATGTCCCCAGTTGCAGCTAATGCAGGTTTCAGACGAAGTTTCCTATTGGTGTTTAGTGTAGTCCACTACAAACCATTTAATGGCCATATGGTATACTTCTTGTCTTCTCTTCGATTGGTTTGTAGTGACCCCCACAAAGTCATGTAATTATATCACACTGGCAATGTATGGTACTACTGTTTTCATGTAGTACTACTGCACGGGGATTAATAACAACAATCTTACCACACACTGATCGAACTTTAACATCAGAAATTAAATCTAGTCCCACGTGACGTTTAGCCAATCTTTGCCTGCCTATTTTCCAGACCTCCCAAACAATACTTTTAAACTCCTGTATGATTTCTGTTTCTTTAATTAAGCCAACAGAAAGTCGGAAAAGGAGTCCATCTGACCCAAAATTTCTTTTAACAAAAGGATTTTCAAAGAAAAGTTTCTGATGTAAGTCCTAGCGCAAAGTCAGGGTCCAGGAGCAGGGTCAACGACCTGTGACTTCACCAGTCAATCAACCCTTTGTTTACCACGTTTAGATGAAATGAAAAAGCGATGGCCAATTTCTCTACGACAAAGATTAAAGTTTTGGGTGTAAAATTCATGTGGACATGAACACACATCTCATATAACTGTGGAATATATATATGAACTCTTAGGGAGGGTATACGATATTTGTGAGCATGAGAATGGATGTCTGGAGTCCGGGAAAGACCTATATCGATAGACACTGTAGTTGTAGAAAGAATTATAAGGAACAAAGAAACTGGTGATTATATCGTTCACATTCCCCTGTGATGTAACTTCAACTTTGTATGCATTTATCCTGCATGAGGAATACTTGCCAAATTTTGCAGTCTTTCTTCCAAAACGCCAACTTGTTGTTTAGTCTGGTACAGACAGATTACGGTGAATACATTGAACGCCAAGGCAATAACTGCTAAAAAGACTGCAGAGCCAACACCAAGGCTAGACATCTGTTTAGATGCTTTCTTCCTGACAACGTCCATGCTTGAAATGAAGGATATCTCAATGGATACACCCTCCCATACCCAGATAAACAGTCTTTATTTATTGTTGAAATCAACAAGCTCAGTATTGAATTTCCAAGACTAAATTGAACCCTTACTCACAACTAGTAATGTTTTGTATACAAATGTAAATAAGTATGTGTATTTGATTAGTATTGTTCATTGATTTGTACGCCTTGTAATGTATTTAGTTACTTACAAATTTGACAGGACTATGGACTAGATTAGTTTCAAGTGAACTATTTCAATGGTCCTCACCAGAACATTTTCTGGTGGAAATAAATTCAATTCAATTCAAAGTACAGTAGATATGCTTTACAAGTTGAGTTCTATTGCACCACGTTTTCAATCCCCAACATATACTTATCAAAGGTAAACTGGTACGGTATATAAAATCTTCTACTGAGTTACATGTAAGCTGTAAGGTGTTCTCACATAACCACCCTAAACCATATGTAGTGTTAGCAGTTAAACTATTGTTATATTATTAATAATTATATTATAGCATTACCAATTCCAGTGAATTTTGTGACGTCATCGCTGTACATTATTACTGATAATGTACTCCGTTATTGGGCATCGAGGCCCTGGAACGAGCATAACAATACAAGCTTATTGTTCTGTTTCTTCATACGACTAGGTATTTTTTCGAAATGTATGTTGTTACTTATGATTGTCATTTCCACTGTTTAAAAATACAACGCATTCATGAAACAAGTTTGTCTTCACAGCAGTTCACTGAAGTGTATATGTGTGTGTACGTGTACGTACGTGTGTCGCTATGATTCATATGCGGCCCAAAATGAACCACTGTTTTCAATGCCTACGCTACACGACCGGTCGTACGACCAAATTTCGGTCGTGGATGTTTAGTATCATATAATACACAGGGCTATAGTAATAAATACCCGGATGTTCGTTTGACCTCGGACAATAAACAATAAATTTATTCTATCTTCTCCACGACCGGTCGTAAGCTACGGAAGCGTATTAGTGCCAAGTTGTAAGGAAAAAAATAAAATTTAAAATCTCGTAATTACGAGATTTCAATTCTCGTAATTACGACTTTTTTCTCGTAATTACGACTTTTTTCTCGTAATTACGACTTTTCAATTCTCGTAATTACGACTTTTCGATTCTCGTAATTACGACTTTTTTCTCGTAATTACGACTTTTCAATTCTCGTAATTACGACTTTTCGATTCTCGTAATTACGAGTAAGCTTATGTTGTTCGTGATATGTATTTTATCACTGTCTTTTCTCCACGACTGGTCGTATGGTCGTGGCATGTATTTTTTCCAATGACTTTTCTCCACGACCGGTCGTATGGTCGTGGCATGTATTTTTTCCAATGAATTTTCTCCACGACCGGTCGTATGGTCGTGGCATGTATTTTTTCACCATCTTTTCTCCACGACCGGTCGTATGGTCGTGGCATGTGTTTTTTCACCATCTTTTCTCCACGACCGGTCGTATGGTCGTGGCATGTATTTTTTCCAATGACTTTTCTCCACGACCGGTCGTATGGTCGCGGCATGTGTTTTTTCACCATCTTTTCTCCACGACCGGTCGTATGGTCGTGGCATGTATTTTTTCCAATGACTTTTCTCCACGACCGGTCGTATGGTCGTGGCATGTGTTTTTTCACCATCTTTTCTCCACGACCGGTCGTATGGTCGTGGCATGTATTTTTTCCAATGACTTTTCTCCACGACCGGTCGTATGGTCGTGGCATGTGTTTTTTCACCATCTTTTCTCCACGACCGGTCGTATGGTCGTGGCATGTATTTTTTCCAATGAGTTTTCTCCACGACCGGTCGTATGGTCGTGGCATGTATTTTTTCACTGTCTTTTCTCCACGACCGGTCGTATGGTCGTGGTATGTATTTCTTTACTGTCTTTTTTCCACGACCATGGGACAGTGATGAAGAAATATTTTTGCACTCTTTTCCCCACGACCTTTGTACGATCATAGCCCCCATTTTTAAATACCATTTTTGAATACGTGATGTGGTTTTTCACGATTCCTTTTAATATGCAAATATTTGTGTATCTTAAAATGTCAGTTTGAACTTAATTTGCCTTTGATCTAATTTATATTTTTGATTCTGTATACGTCCACGATGAGATGACATGACGCTTCTAAAATGTTAAGTATACTGCAGCAAGGTGCGGAATTGTGTATTAGCCAGTTTAGAAAGTTTAGCTAGAAGTTTAGAAAGATAAATTAGAAGTGTCTAAATCTAAATCTAAAGTTTTTAAGTTAGAAATTAGAAAGCTAAGTTAACCATTATGATCTTACTCTAAATCTAAAACTTTATAAACTATCCACTATATATACGATCTAAATATCGTTCTACAGACGATCTAAATATCGTTATCTAAACTTTATAAACCATCCACTATTTAGACGATCTATATCGTTCTACATTTTATATCTAGACGATCTAAATATCGTTATCTAAACTTTTATAAAGTATTCACTATTTATACGATCTAAATATCGCTCTACATTTTACATTTAGACGATCTAAACATCGTTCTACATTTTATATTTAGACGATCTAAATATCGTTATCTAAACTTTATAAACTATCGACTATTTATACGATCTAAATATTGCTCTACATTTTATATTAGACGATCTAAATATCGTTATCTAAACTTTTATAAAGTATCCACTATTTATACGATCTGAATATCGCTCTACATTTTACATTTAGACGATCTAAATATCGTTATCTAAACTTTATTAACCATCCACTATTTAAACGATCTAAATATCGTTCTACATTTTATATTTATACGATACAAATATCGTTATCTAAACTTTTATAAAGTATCCACTATTTATACGATCTGAATATCGCTCTACATTTTATATTTAGACGATCTAAATATCGCTCTACATTTTACATATAGACGATCTAAATGTCGTTCTACATTTTATATTTAGACGATCTAAATATCGTGATCTAAACTTTATAAACTATCCACTATTTATACGATCTAAATATCGCTCTACATTTTACATTTAGACGATCTAAACATCGTTCTACATTTTATATTTAGACGATCTAAATATCGTTATCTAAACTTTATAAACTATCGACTATTTATACGATCTAAATATCGCTCTATATTTTATATTTAGACAATCTAAATATCGTTATCTGAACTTGATAAACTATCCACTATTTAAACGATCTAAACATCGTTCTACATTTTATATTTAGACGATCTAAATATCGTTATCTAAACTTTATAAACTATCGACTATTTATACGATCTAAATATCGTTCTACATTTTATATTTAGACGATCTAAATATCGCTCTACATTTTACATTTAGACGATCTAAATATCGTTATCTAAACTTTTATAAAGTATCCACTATTTATACGATCTAAATATCGCTCTACATTTTACATTTAGACGATCTAAACATCGTTCTATATTTTATATTTAGACGATCTAAATATCGTTATCTAAACTTTATAAACTATCGACTATTTATACGATCTAAATATCGCTCTACATTTTATATTTAGACGATCTAAATATCGTTATCTAAACTTTATACTGAAAACTATCGACTATTCATACGATCTAAATATCGCTCTACATTTTATATTAGACGATCTAAATATCGTTATCTAAACTTTTATAAAGTATCCACTATTTATACGATCTGAATATCGCTCTACATTTTACATTTAGACCATCTAAATATCGTCTAAACTTGATAAACTATCGACTATTCATACGATCTGAATATTGCTCTACATTTTATATTAGACGATCTAAATATCGTTATCTAAACTTTATAAACTATCGACTATTTATACGATCTGAATATTGCTCTGCATTTTATATTTAGACGATCTAAATATCGTTATCTGAACTTTTATAAAGTATCCACTATTTATACGATCTGAATATCGTTCTACATTTTATACTAAACGTTATAAAGTACTAGTATCCACTATTTAGACGATCTAAAAATATTGCTCATTGTGTATTAATTTGCACAGTACACATTGACAGATCTGCAGGATGGCTTAGAGAACGTGTAACTGTTAGGGTTGTACCTGGATACATTAAATCTATGTGAAAACTCACGTTTTATTTTATTTCATATTATTTTACTTTTTATGTGCGTGTATGTGGAATGGGGGGGGGGGGTTTAAATCGTCAAACAAAATATACCAGCGCTTGCCCAAATTTGTAGTACATACATACATTGCACTTGAATAAATAGTTTAGATATGAAATATGGAATGAAATATGTTATCAGGATGGTTTTTTTTAAAAATTATGAATTCATAGGATGGAAATTTGATGAAAAGGGTCTGTAGTACTAATACAAGTAAAGCTACTGTCGTAACAGCCACGCTGTTCTTAGGGCCAAATGCACGATTATAGTATTAATAATGAAACGACATATACCACATCGAGTACTATGTCATGGAAATGAACCAGCATTAACTTCCAATCCATGTTGTTATGTGTCGGACCACCGTATTTCTAAGATTGGTATCACCACGCCAAGCTGTTAAAGGTGCGTCAGGAAATTATCCTATTAGAACGTAAGTCCTTATTATGTTCCTAATACTCTTCTGATCTTCTGATCATGTGATTTGATACAAGCTTCCTAGACAAAGAAGACACCTTTAAAGCCGCATTGGTAACCGACACTGGATACACGTTGGTGGAAGTACGTGGAAAAATTTAGCAGGGCTATCCCTGAAATCCAAATCACTACTACAAATATTATACGACGTAGACAAAGAGAATGAAATCTTTACATTTATTAGGATGTGATGAACCATACTGCAAATATAAATGTGAATCTGTAGGTTTAGTATTAACAGATGTAGCTATATCATGACCATCAATCCTAAGAAAGATGACAAGGAAATTGATAGTTCAGAATATCATACATGTAAGTATACTGAATAGCAGGATTGAAGTTACATATTCCGCAAGTTTGAGTGAAGCTGCACCAACATTATCATCAATAAAGTGTTTATATATAAATCAGGTAAGATCCCTTTATACGAACTAAAAATAAGGTGTTCCTGATAAGACATAAACGACGGAAAAAACTTTCGACATCACGTTTAACACAGAACTCGTTGATATGAGATTTAATCAGAATACATGTAACCCCCCTATTGAGAACACCCCTTTCGGCATCAAGATAGTAACCCTGTGTCCCGACCTAAATTCTGAACCTGTTTCGATTCGAATCGAATCCCTTAAATCGGTTCGAAACTACCTGGGGGGGGGGGGGGTCGATTCGGTTCAAAGTAAATCGGTTCGGAACAGGTTTAACTTGTCGTAGTTAGGACAGGAAAAACCGACTTAAAACCGAATCGAACTTGAACTTGAATCGGTTCAATGTCCATTACCCACAGCTGCGAACTGGAATCTTGACCTCCAGGTTAAATTTTGCAAGTTACATGCTTTGTAGGCCGACACCTTCGGTTTGGAACACAACTGGAGTACGTGAAGTATTATCCAGCACAAGATGGCATCGCCTGAATGGAATGTTCAGCAATAAATGAGTGACAAAAACAACCATGTGATTGCTATAAAAACCTTATTTTGTTATGGATTCATCAACACCTAAAAAGAAGTCTTTTTGCCGAATTTCTCAAATTGATGGAGACTTCCTTTGGCGGTAGTTGTCACGACCAGAAATGATCGTGTAGTATTCGACGAACTGGAATCGGCCCGGGCTCGGACTTTCTACTTGTTACATTACTAAAATTACTTACATGAACATGTACCTAAAATTTCTCGGATTTATACGTAACATTTTTTTGAATCCAAAGTCGACACGGGTTCGCTCTTGGGACACATCGAACAGCAGAGAGATAAACAACACTGTGTGTACGACATGTCATGTGACTCTTGTATGGTCGTCACCCTAATTGATTTTAACAGAACTTGTGGAAAAGGAGTTGTCAAAAAGGTTCAAAGCTAGGCCGTGCTGCATGTCATGTTGGGGGTGGGCCCGACATATCGTGAAACTTACACGAACGACAATCCGGAAATTACCGGTGCGATGTCACGCATTTGAGGTCAACTCAGGTCTCGACGACAGCCTGTGTCCATTTATTGAGGTGAAAACGAAAAGACCGATCGTCAACATTAATTATTCAGCAATGGTTTTAGTTTTTTTTGGAGAGATTTGTACATTTTTTCACGTGATATTTGAAACACGTGAAAGCAGTCAAGGTCATTGTGCAGTGCCTGTTTTAAGTAACTGAGTGTCGATATGCGGAAACGGGCAAATGAAACCACAGAAACAGCGTGAAGACTCTATAGAAAGCACGAAGACTGGTAAATACAATTTCCCGTTGAAAGAATGTTTTGCAGAGTTAATAAAACGCTTTAAACTTTGAATGAATTTTGCTAGTTTAGTTTGCATACCAATGACGATGTAAATGGTGCATGAAATAGTAAGCGTTGCAATAGGACAAATCGTTCATGTTCCCATTTCCTCTTGCGAACTAAAACAAATGAATTACGTTTCTTATAGTAAGAGGTGGCGAAGGTGTTGGCAAAGGTGTACAAGTATCGATCAAAGTCCGTATACACTTGTCAGCTATTCTCGATCATCCTAAACTTCAATCATACTTATGACTTATGTAAAATTAGGGCCAATATTACGTCGCTTGGCCCAAAATGGATGCCACGACCATATGACCGGTCGTGGAGAAAAGTCATTGGAAAAAATACATGCCACGACCATACGACCGGTCGTGGAGAAAAGACGGTGAAATAATACATGCCACGACCATACGACCGGTCGTGGAGAAAAGATGGTGAAAAAACACATGCCACGACCATACGACCGGTCGTGGAGAAAAGTCATTGGAAAAAATACATGCCACGACCATACGACCGGTCGTGGAGAAAAGATGGTGAAAAAATACATGCCGCGACCATACGACCGGTCGTGGAGAAAAGTCATTGGAAAAAATACATGCCACGACCATACGACCGGTCGTGGAGAAAAGATGGTGAAAAAATACATGCCACGACCATACGACCGGTCGTGGAGAAAAGATGGTGAAAAAACACATGCCACGACCATACGACCGGTCGTGGAGAAAAGATGGTGAAAAAATACATGCCACGACCATACGACCGGTCGTGGAGAAAATTCATTGGAAAAAATACATGCCACGACCATACGACCGGTCGTGGAGAAAAGATGGTGAAAAAATACATGCCACGACCATACGACCGGTCGTGGAGAAAATTCATTGGAAAAAATACATGCCACGACCATACGACCGGTCGTGGAGAAAAGATGGTGAAAAAATACATGCCACGACCATACGACCGGTCGTGGAGAATAGTCATTGGAAAAAATACATGCCACGACCATACGACCGGTCGTGGAGAAAAGATGGTGAAAAAATACATGCCACGACCATACGACCGGTCGTGGAGAAAATTCATTGGAAAAAATACATGCCACGACCATACGACCGGTCGTGGAGAAAAGATGGTGAAAAAAAAAATATTTCTCACGACCATACGACCGGGGAGAAAAGTTATTGGAAAAAAATACTTGCCACGACCATACGACCGGTCGTGGAGAAAAGATGGTGAAAAAATACATGCCACGACCATATATATACGACCGGTCGTGGAGAAAATTCATTGGAAAAAATACATGCCACGACCATACGACCGGTCGTGGAGAAAAGATGGTGAAAAAAAAATATTTCTCACGACCATACGACCGGGGAGAAAAGTTATTGGAAAAAAATACTTGCCACGACCATACGACCGGTCGTGGAGAAAAGATGGTGGAAAAATACATGCCACGACCATACGACCGGTCGTGGAGAAAATTCATTGGAAAAAATACATGCCACGACCATACGACCGGTCGTGGAGAAAAGATGGTGAAAAAAAAAATATTTCTCACGACCATACGACCGGGGAGAAAAGTTATTGGAAAAAAATACTTGCCACGACCATACGACCGGTCGTGGAGAAAAGATGGTGGAAAAATACATGCCACGACCATACGACCGGTCGTGGAGAAAAGTCATTGGAAAAAATACATGCCACGACCATACGACCGGTCGTGGAGAAAAGTCATTGGAAAAAAATACTTGCCATGACCATACGACCGGTCGTGGGGAAACCAAAGGGAAAATAAATACTTGCCACGACCATAGGACCGGTCGTGGAGAAAACACAGGGAAAATAAATACTTGCCACGACCATACGACCGGTCGTGGAGAAAAGTCATTGGATTCAGATTCATGTTCACATATTGAAGATACTTATGAGACAGACTCTTCTAATATATTGAGCCCCAGTTCCAGCCTCATAATTAGGAGATTTGATTCATAATCATATGTTCTTCCAATGTGAATCTGATTTTTAGTCTGGTCTTAGATTCATACTCATGGTAACTCCTGATAAGTAACATGAGTAAAGAAGACGACCTATGTCCAAGATCATTCGAACATCCGGGTATTTCTTACTGTAGCCCCTATTACTCGTATTAGTATATGCTACTATTATCCACGACCAAAATTTGGTCGTACGACCGGTCGTGTGGTATAGGCATTGAAAACAGTGGTTCATTTTGGGCCGGGTATCCTATGATTAGTATTCAGTTTCCGGGCCGAACATGGCAGACGATGTTCAGCGCTGTGTATAGTATACGTTGTTTTGCGTTTCTCGGTCTACAAATTCACTGGAATTGGCAAAACTATAAAATAATAACAGTAATGTACGTCCTCCCAGTCCATAATGGACTCAAGCAAACGTTGCACTCCATAATGGGCTCGGCTGTCGCCTCGCCCATTATGTCGTTCAAAGTTTGCTTGAGTCCATTATGGGCTGGGAGGGCGTATAACATTATTGTTTAAATAAAGCTTACTAGACTTTTCTTTTCCTGTTTGCCACGTGCACTGTGACCGCCAGTGTAAGCTTATGATGAAGAATGAAAGTTGTATGAAATAAAATCTTTTGGACAGCTGCAGAGGGAAAATAGCAACAGAATGTAGTTACTACTATTCTATTCCACTATTTATTTATTTCTATTTTAATTACAGTGCAAGGTTTTATGACAAAAACATTATTTCAATAAGAAAATAAAACTATCCTACATGCATCGAAAATAGGTACAAATAAATTCCGGTGGCGTTTTAGGCAGGGAGAGTTCATTGACGTCATCATTGGGCACTGTCGGGGGGAATGTAACCCATGGTGATCGGTGGTGTCTACGTACAATTCCCACTGGATAACGATAATTTTCAACTTGTAATATAATTACACTACATATTAACTGAATATCAAAATCGATGACACTCTACATTGTGCAAACTGCACATGTTAATTCGAAACCAGTAGTGTATGGACCACATGGTAAAGTGCCGGCATCGCATCTACCTTCCACAGCATAAAATAATGCACCATCTTTATTGCTACTGGTACCAGGTGTTGCTTCTGCTTGGCGATCCATACAAACATACTCTGAGCGTTTATGTGTATGGTGTGCAGTCATAAGGTAGCCATAGTACTCCCTCGTCCACTCCTCGGAGGGACATTCGTTACGGGCTGGGACCATGAGGAGAGTGCCACGAGATGGAACACGACACACTGCACAGACTACATCACCGTCGTGGAGAGCAGCGAATGGAGGAAAGCTACTTGTTTCGTATTCACTTCCGTACATTAAACCTGGATTTTGGTATCCAGGTACTGGATTGTCGTATATGGGATTCAAAGGCAAACATTCATAGTTAGCACCGCTGCCCCCATGTGTATAATGGCTGCCACCTGCGACACCTGAAATTGTACACAATGCCAAAATAGAATTTACGAAATGAACTTTGCTGTTTCTCTTTTTGATAAGTGTTACACATGAACATAAATATAATTCACATAGATATTACTACATGCATATTTTATATCTTACAGTTAGTAATTGCTATAGTGGTAATTTAAAATTGATAAAATTCCAGTATACATATTTATTTTCAGTCAGTATTATGGGCTCCTCTACTATGGCAAACTATTACGAAAGTCCTGTACAGACAAATCTGGTTGTCATTTAGCTGTAGGCTGGTGAATATTCAACATTACAAATATAATATGCATGTGCCACTGCCACGTCATTATCAATGGATGGGTAGAATCGGATAACGTACGTACGGACACATACCCTCATAGACTAACTCTGCTGTATCGGGGCACGTTTTCCTTCCCCATCTCACGTAAACGGTTCCTCTACCACCACCCCCAATATCATGTCGTACACGCATTACGATTTCATCAAGTACAAGTGACGGGACTGTGTGTCCTTCCTCACCCTGGTCACCCTTCCGTCCCGGTACACCAGCTACGAATAAAACAAAATCACGGCATTTGGTTTTAAATGTACATGTATGTAGTTAGATAGAGTCGACGTCTTGACGTAATCCATTGGAATCCAAGCATGAGATTCAGAGTCAGTAGACACCTAGTACCTATGCGGTATTACTTCTATCTTTACAAGCTGAAATAGATCTAGACGGATTAGGCTTGACTTCGACATTCAAAATCAAAATAGCGCTTTTAAATGTATACTTCTTCATTTATTCAAATGTGTTTTTTTTTTCTATTTCAAAGCAGCCTGGCAGTATTGACACGAATGGTACATGTGACATCTATATTCTTTTTGAATGATACACCTGTAAATGATCAGACCCTATATGAAATAAACTAACAGTAGATCTCAGCTAAATAGCAAGGATCTAATTGTTTTCAAACAAAATTGATAAGCCTGAGAACAAAGAAAACTGATAAATAAGTTGGGGTGTCCCATGTTAGATATCATTCTACTTATTTTGGTTATGGTATATAGTGTATATAAATAAAGTATGTTACGTCACGTGACAATGTTTAGGGTCATGACGAAATATATATCATCAGGTGTGCATGAAATGATTTCTTGAACGCCAGATTGTGGGACTACTGTATATAACTGATATATCCTCTAGCCCTCCCCCTCTTGTCAATAACAAAGATATCACACTGAATCGGGTGACACGTTAGCCTAAATCGGTGCAAAAGTTCCCAAAGTGTAGACTTGTGTGATATTGATCAGTTTCAATCGCCATGTGATCAAACATACGCATGCTTCATTGAGTATAAGGACACAGATACATGTATGTCGACAACGATTATATTACATGTAACGGAGTCATGATGGGCGAATGCATGGTTACAATGGCTTGCTTGTTTGGAATCTGCAGGTTGTAGGTTCGACCCTGTACGTCGTTGCCGTTTGTTTCTGAATAGCTAAATTTCTTGGGCAAGATTTGAACCACTATTGTGCTCCAGTCAACCCAGCTGTAGAACCCAGCTGTGTACCAGGTTATAGATTTAGGTCTTTCCTGGGGATAACAATACTAGTATAATAACTCGACCCTCACGAAAAAAGGCATTTACCTATAAGACTATCGAGTCTAATAAAGATTATTATTATATTATCAAAATGTCTTTCCCGTCATTGTTATTACTACTAATAATACTTTAAAGAATACGTACATGGTCCAGCCTTTCCCTTAACTCCCGGTTCACCCTGGTCCCCCTTCATTCCAATAGCTCCTCTTGGGCCTGATTCTCCAGATAATCCACGTAGTCCTCTTTCACCTGGCTGTCCATCTCTTCCAGTGATACCTGGGACCCCCGAAGGTCCTACCACCCCTGGCATCCCACGTGGTCCAACGGGACCAGGTGCACCTTGTGGTCCTGGTATGTTGACTACACTGCATGGACTATGCTCTGTATTAAAAAGTAGTATGCATCATTGTATCGGCGTACTGAAGTTGGGTAGTTTGTTCTATATATTGAACCACGTTTTCAATCACCCAACATAAGCTTATCAAAGGTGAACTGGCACGGTATATATACTCTCCTGTTGACGGGTAATGTTTCCGTCAATTTCATATTGGGTGACGTACAACATTGATATCTCGTAATACTTGGATTTACATAGAATGGACAAAGAATGACTGAGAACTACAGAGAAATTAGTCAAAATATTTGAATACACCCGTACGTTCGCGATAATTCATTCATCCATCCATTCATTCATTCATCCATCCATCCATCCATCCATCCATCCATTCATTCATTCATTCATTCATTCATTCATTCATTCATTCATTCATTCATTCATTCATTCATTCATTCATTCATTCGTACTTTCATTCGTTCGTTTGTTTGTTTGTTTGTTCGTTTGTTCGTTCGTTCACTCATTCATTCATCATCATCATCATCATCATCATCATCATCATCATCATCGTCATGTACATTTTGGTTATCATCACTTTGGCTTCTGACCTCTAACATCTTCCTCATCTGAAGAGACATGACGTTTCGATATTCTGGTTTCCGTTTCCTGGACAACTACCTGTAACACATTATATTGGGTAAACATAAGTTCCTGTAATGGTGTAGATACAAGTAACGGCTAAAGCTGGTCTTAGCTGCAACTGGAACATTTAGATAAAATAAATTACTCGTAATATTGTACACCCTGAATAGTACTGAAACACCTGTGAGTGAACGTATGTTTGTAGTTGTATACATGATATATATGGCACAGTAAACCAAATCAAATTGATTTTAGGTCCGCATCTAAAAACAAGCGCCATCAACGGCAATTATGATTTCAACCAATTAGTGCACTGTCAACGGATAAGATTGGGCACTGATTACCATGTACAATGTCTAGGTCTTTGTATTTTTTTTTAAAAATCAGTGAATATATTCAACAGTGGTTGTATTTGATAAAATGTCCCCAGTTGCAGCTAGTGCAGGTTTGAGACCAAGTTTCCTATTGGTTTTTAGTGTAGTCCACTACACACCATTTAATGGCCATGTGGTATACTTCTTGTTTTCCCTTCTAGTGCCCCCCA